>NC_068982.1:53945238-53949602 GCF_001194135.2 Octopus bimaculoides | reverse complement strand
ATATGTGTGTGTGTGTGTGTGTGTGTGTGTGTGTGTATGTATGTATGTATGTATGTCTATATTCTTGTACATATTCTTGTACATATGTAGTATTTAGTAACGATGACGAAATGGTGACATAATTCAAGGTTACCTTATTTCATTTACCCACTAACCTACCGATAATTATTCCTCTATGTAGACATATCTCGGCACTTAAGTCCATAAACAGTAACTAACATGCTACATGTAAGTACTTGTAAGTGAGCCCTAATTAATCAACAACTATGATTCCAGACAAGGAGACAAAATTATACGTCCAATTAGCCTGATTACCAACTAACTATATGTTAGTTGCTAAAACACTCTCATTATCATTATTATTATTATTATTATTATGATTATTATGGTACTTACTTGTGTTTCTATTTATAACAATTTTGATGCTAAATATAAGGGGTGCAGCGACAAAATAATTGCAAATGTGACTGCAAACAACGTTAACTTAATAAGAATGGCAACAACAAAAATGACTGTGCATTTAATTACCTTTAATTAGTATTTGTTCATAGTTTATTGCACACGCGCATACACATGCACTCCTAGAGTCACACACATAGACATACACGCATATACACTCGTACATGCATGACGAATCATAGCTGTTATCCAAATATGTATGTACATTTATATAAAACGAAAAAAAAAAAACAAGATGGGATGGGTTATAAGATCTATATATACACATATATCTACATATGAGTCGGTGCAGAAAAGTTACTGGCTCTAGGGGTGTCGCGAAAGGCCTGGTTGGAGACCTAACCTTCCGAGTTCTTTTACAGAGATTAGAAAACTGAAGAACAGCTGCAATAAGTGTGTGAATCTGAAGAGGGGAAATTATTCAATAAAATTACAATTCACTTATCCTCCTGTATTTTCTTTTACTCAAAGCCAGGCAGTTTTCAGCACCCCTCCGATTATGTGTGGGTGGGCGGGTGGATAGCTGACGAAGGAATAATTCCAAGTGTTTATCTGTTTTCCTATGTGTTCGTTCCGTTGTCTGTAGTTCATTTTTCTAACGCCCTGTACCCTGATATGCATCTATATACACATGCCGATGTAAGTATGTACATATATGTGGGTATACATGCATACATATTCTTTGTATTATTATTATTAGATATATATATATATATATGTAAATGGCAATTTCTGTCTGTTTATGGGTGTGTGTGTTTGTGAAATTGTTACTTTAACTTCTCAGAAACTATCCAACCGATCTTGATGAAACTTGACACGTGTGGGGGCTTACGACTGTTTCCTATATTCATGTGAGTCCCTCACAGTTCTGATCTGAGGAAAACTGGGGAGGGTTGCGTCAGTTAGATTGTTAATTATAGCAGATGGTATATACACATTCGCCACCTCTGTACGAACTTTCACACGATAGATTGCCACCTTGATGGCAATCACATTCTAGTTGCTATTCATCTGGAATAAAGCCCAGGTATCTTCCCAGCGGCCCCCGGAAACGGTAACAGTCGCAACAACGCCGATGATTATGACGGCGGTGACGGTAGTAGCTACAATCCCGATGAAGTCTGGGACAACGACGACGACGATGTTGATATATTTATTAATATTCAGTAGTTTTATTTTCATTATTATTCAGTGGTTTTACTTTTCTTATGTTCTTTCACTTCACTACGAAGCTTTGCGTATATGCTGCGGTTAGTCTTGATGTTTTTACTGTATTGAAAGTGCTTTACGTAAGATATGTGCGGTGCTTAGCAAGTGCTATTTTCTGTATGTTATATGTATTCTTAAGTCCTGGTATTTTGGTTATGTATTTGTCTGTAAGTTGTTTTTTTTCTTTACTATGCCTAATGCACCTATTACTATGGGGATTGTTTCTGATTTTGGACTCCACATTCGGGTTGTCTCTATTTCTAGATGCCTGGTTTCTTTTGGAAAAAAAAAATAATTAAAAAAACTCTTAAATATAGAACTGTATAAATACATTGTCATCTGTTGGGACTGATACGTCGATTAGAAAGCATTTTCTTTCTCGGCCGCACCTGACAACAATATCTGGCCTATTTCTCGGTCGCCCCTGACAATATTTGGCCCATTATCTTTCTATCTGTGTGTATTGCATATCTCAGGGTCTGGTTGCTTTGTTATTTTCTGAGACCTTTTCTGGGATATACCTATACTATCTTTTTCTTGCTGTCATCCCTAAGTACTGGTACAGCTTCTAGAGTATAAAAGTCTCACGTCTGTCATGTCTCTGGATGTATTTTTTACTTGGGCAAGACCGGGCGACCAGAGACAATAAAATTTATTGTTTCTTCCCTATCATCACATATTCTGTTTATTGTATTTTTATTCATTATGTGTTTTGGGTGATTTATTGTAGGCTGGTTTTGACCTTGTGCCGCAATTAAAATCCCTTCAATCATTATTATTATTTTTATTGGGAGATTCGAATGGAGTTTTAGATGTAAGGTGGGTCTGTGTAGGTTTAGCAAATAGGAGAGGGGGGGTGCAAAATCGTCGTAAACCTGCTCAAACTATTCGAACTCTCTGACAGGTATCGACTGGATTTTCAAGATGTGCCAGTGTGGACCTGGTCAAACCGCATCGGGTCATCCAGATCGTATCTAGATAGGGTATTCTGTAGAGTAGCAAATAGGAATAACATAGGTTGTCCACAGTTTAAAGTAGTCGACTACACAGACCACAAATTCGCGATCTATACAGTCGACGTAGATAGGCTTCATAAATAGGGACCCGGTTACTGGAAGCTGAACACGTCGTTGTCGGCGCGTAAAGATTTCAGAGACAAGATATCTCAAGAACCATTGGATGGATTCGGATGAAGCTTTCAGAGATGTTTGACCTCGTGGCTGGCACGAACTGATTAGATTTTGGGATCGATCCAGTACCGGACAAGGATTCTGGATTATTTTCCCCGTTTTTTAAACCTAACTTTTGAGAGCGGTTGGGTTCATTTTTAGTACTCTCGTTTGTAAGAGCAGTCGAGTTTATTTCAGATATTTTCATTTTAAAAATCATCTTTGGCTAATCGTTGAGAGGATGTTGGTGCTGCTTTGGCGGAGGTTTGCACTCTCTGAGTGCACTTGTTGTTATTATTATTATTATTATTATTATTATAAAGATTATTGCTATCATCAACATCATCATCATCATCATTTCGAATATGACGAAAACAACGATGATGGTGATAATACCAAAATACGTTGACAGTTAATGACCTCTATATTTCTGAACTCTAATCTTCTGACCTCTTTATATTCCTGTTCATACTGAGATAAGTGGACAGCTGGGTACATCTGAAGTGCTTCTAATGTTCCTAAGTAGTAACAACTAATGGAATATGAAGTTTACAATTGTCATTTTGTAACTTCGTGAAACCAAAAAATGCAAGAGTTTATAGAAACCTTTCTAAAGAGCCACTTTGCGAGCAGTAATCTTTTAACTGTTACTTATTTTAGTCATTAGACTGCGGCCATGCTGGGGTACCGCCTTGATGGGTTCAGTACTTATTTTTAAGTCTGGTACTTCTATCGGTCTCTTTTTGCTGAACCTCGAAATTGCAGGGATATATGCAAAACGACACCGTGGCAACAAACACGAATATATACACACATAGATATATACATTCATACAGTCATGTGTGTGTGTGTGTGTGTGTGTGTGTGTGTGTGTGTGTGTGTGTGTGTGTGTGTGTGTGTGCACGACAAGCTTCTCACAATTACCGTCTATAAAATCCACTCACAAGGCTTCAGTCAAACCGGGGTTATAGGAGTACCTTTGACAATGCTCACCATATTCAGAGCCGGATCTAAAAATCACCATATGGCGTAGTGGTTAAGAGCGCGAGTTACTAACCTCAAGATTCCGAGTTCGATTCCAGGCAGTGACCTGAATAATAATAATAATAATAATAATAATGATAATAACATCGAAAAATACCTTAGGAATGAGAACCCAGGTTCGAAATTTCCTCAAGACACCTGATGAAGGCTGGAGGGTATGTCAGCCGAAATGTTAACAACAAACAAGACAAGGACAAATATCCGTCAATTGTAAATAATGTAAATAATGTGATGTACAAATATTGTATATTAAGAAAATGGAAGCAGTCAGAATTTTGGATAATCCAATATTCTGCCTTTTTTCTTAATATATATATGTACGTATATGTGTGTATGTATTCGTGAATGTGTGAGTGTGTGTTTGTGTATATACTATATATATATATAAAGAGAAAGAGAGAGAGACTTATATATCTGTGTGTGTGTGTGTGTGTGAGTGTGAGAGAGAGAGAGAGAGAGAGAGAGAGAGAGAGAGAGAGAGAG
>NC_068982.1:53939682-53944772 GCF_001194135.2 Octopus bimaculoides | reverse complement strand
CAAATCGATCCCAGGACTTATTCTTTGTAAGCCTAGTACTTATTCTATCGTTCTCTTTTGCCGAACCGCTAAGTTACGGGGGCGTAAACACACCAGCATCGGTTGTCAAGCGAAGTTGGGGGGACAAATACAGACACACAAACATATACACACACATACATATATATATATATATACATATAGACGACGGGCTTCTTTCAGTTTCCATCTACCAAATCCACTCACAAGGCTTTGGTCGGCCCGAGGCTATAGTAGAAGACACTTGCCCAAGATGCCACGCAGTGGGACTGAACCCAGAAAAATGTGGTTGGTAAGCAAGCTACTTACCACACAGCCATTCCTGCGTCATTGATCAAAATTCTGCTTCATTGGGACCAACTTGGGTGTTAAACAACATCTATAGCCAGAAATAGAAAAGTTCGAAGTTACTTTCAAGAATTGGGCTGTCAAAAGTACCAGAAATGTACAGTGATCCGTGCTAATTTTGAATTAGATTTCTCTTGAATCCTTTCCTAGAAAATAATGAGAGTTATTGGAATCAGTAATAATGATATATGTAAATCATTCCGTGAAGTTTTAATAACTTTGAAACTAGATCAGGTTTTTTTTAATTCTAGCATTTCGGCCACATGCAAAAAAAAAAAAAAAAAAATTGATATGACCCCGAATGCGTGGAATGAGTTCTAAATATCATAAGACATTGAACAAGCTGTTCCTTCGATCAAAATTCTACATCACTGGGACAGACTTGGGAGTTAAACAACGTTTATGGCCAGAAGTAGAAAAGTTCGAAACTGCTTTCCAGAATTAGGTTGTCGAAAGTACCAGAAGAGTACAACGATCCGTGCCAGTTTTAGATTAGGTTCCTCTTGAATCCTTTCCCATAAATAATGAGAGTTTATGTAAATCATTCTATGAAGTTTAATAACTTCGATCCTACGGCAGGTTATTTATTCCAGTATTTTGACCACTGAAAAATCGTTATTTCATTTAATCCTTGACGTATTTTTCATTATTTTCTTAATTTCTTTTTATTCTATCTCTCTTTCTTGCATTTCTGCCTGCTATTTTTCGTGCCTTTAAGAATGTTGGCACTCCGTCGCTTACGACGTCGAGGGTTCCAGTCGATCCGATCAATTAAAGTGCAAGTGGCTGAGCACTCCACAGACACGTGTACCCTTAACGTAGTTCTCGGAGGATATTCAGCGTGACACAGTGTGACAAGGCTGACCCGTTGACTTACAGGCACAACAGAAACAGGAAGTAAGAGTGAGAGAAAGTTGTGGTGGAAGAGTACAGCAGGGTTCGCCACCATCCCCTGCCGGAGCCTCGTGGAGCTTTAGGTGTTTTCGCTCAATAAACACTCACAACGCCCGGTCTGGGAATCGAAACCGCGATCCTAAGACCGCGAGTCCGCTGCCGTAACCACTGCGCCACTGCGCCATTGCACCTCCACGTCTTTAAGAATAAACAACTAATAAGCAACGCTAACGGTTCACTGAAACAACAAATATGTTGATTACGAGCAAACGAGACTGTTTGAATGTGTTCGCACATGCAGCTAGAAATAGAAGCTAGATCTTTCTCGTAAGACATTTCTGCAGTCTAAAAAACAAGGGAGCACATTGGACACTGTGGTTCAAGATACACTGCTCCTGAAATAAAAAGACTGGAATGCTTTTGCTCATGGATCAAATGAATCTATCGAGACTAAACAGCAATAGCAAGAATAGTCAAATAGAGCAACGATGACCAAAGGTGAGAATTTCAAAGAAGCTACTCCGTAGATAAATTATTTTCACATTGCTCATAATAACAGTGATTTATGCCTTGTTTTATCTGGAAATAGGGCGCCGACTGCAGGTGTTATTCTTGTGTGTAATGTCAGCAGATTTATTGCTCCCACGTCACCCACCTCTATACATTGACATTACGAACCACTTATAACAAGAGCAAAAATAAGATTTAGATAATAGGTCTACACTGCATACTTCAAGTGTTTTCATTTTGTTTTTTGTTTGTTTATGTCTTTTCCTTGGTATATTTGCATGTTTACACTTTTAGTAAAGCATTGCAATTGGAATTGTAAACAAAAGCTTGGAAAGGAAGCATGAATAAAAAGAGAAAATAGCGAAGTAACACAGTATATATGTAATATTTCGTATTTTAATCTTTTAATGGAGGCAATATTAGCAATTTAATTAATAGCTGTGTATTGGATAATCGGTTGGACATCTAACAGAATGTGTTGGACTTAGTTAAAACGCTACTGTAGTGTACTTTATAATTCATCATACCGGATAGAAAATGAAAAGTGTCACTTTGATATTGGGATCGATCTGACGATGATTAAGTCTCCTGAGTCAATTTAAAATATAGTTTAACTCTGGTCGGAAAAATTTCAATCGGTCACAATATCTATTTGTGAACATTCGTGGCGTCGTTGAAGACTGGTACTTAAGCTTGCTTGCAACACATTTTTGACAATAATTAATTTCTTCCTGACTGTCTATTAATTACAATTAAGTTCTAGTATATTTTTTTTATATTTAAGATCGGAAGAAAACATTACGAATAAGTGGTTTCAACTGTCTTAAACCTCCAATTAGATAGGTCGAGTAGACAATGTCAGACGATGTCTAGAATTCAGGACAGCGCATACTTGATTATAAATGCGAATACAGTCACTGCGTTGATGCTTATTTCTTGGACAATAGGTTGAATTCCTCGCCTTAGTTTGACATTACTTGTTGCTTAATCAAGTAGATATAAATTGTGTGAATC
Source organism: Octopus bimaculoides (assembly GCF_001194135.2). NCBI lineage: Eukaryota > Metazoa > Mollusca > Cephalopoda > Octopoda > Octopodidae > Octopus > Octopus bimaculoides. The sequence goes on along the minus strand of NC_068982.1, from coordinate 53,941,988 downwards.
ATAATGCTGAAGCAGACCATCAGAACGTTGAATCTGCAATAGTTTTAATTGGTCGTCGAGGACAATTATTTCACGTTTGCCAATCATCCATTCTATTGTAGGCAAGACATCAGAAATTTTGAAGGAAGAATAGCCTATTCGATTACATCGATTCCTGTGATCCACTGGTACTTTAACTATCACGAAGGATGAACGGCAAAGTCGACCTCAGCGGAATTTGAAATCAGAGCGTAAAGACGGATGAAAAATGTCGCTAAGTATTTTATATGGTATGCTAACGATTTTACCAGCTCTCCACCTTCACAAATGAAGCACCATTTGGAATTTGGACTTCAAGAGACACATTATTAAACACTCCGTAGAAAATTAAGTCTAGCATCCGACTATTCTTCCGACTCAACTGATCAACTTTTGTCAATAATAACTATTAGAAAGATACGAATGTCATACATATTCATTATCGCCCTTTATAAAGGTCAGGCCTTTTGTATGACACCAAGATTCTGTTATAACAGCTAGCGTAATGATTCCAAAGAAACAAGAAATTCTTCAGATATTTTAAAACTGATCAGAAAGTTGTTGCAGTGCAAACATTCTTCATATCGACTAAAAGATAAGAGAGTTCCTAAAAGATGCTGAAAGAATATACTTATGACAGAATTATCTGAAAATCTGCATGTCTTTTAATTATTTTAAGTTGAAATCTCACTGGTTTAAACCTTCCCTTTTATATTTCGCGGTCGATTTATTCGACTTTACTCGCCCTTGAAATTTGTGGCTGTGTGGTATACATCAGAGATGATTATTAAATGCTTAAGATGTTTCATAAGACCTTCAATCTTGTGTCTCTCGTAGATTGTAGAGACTGACATCTCTGAGGTGGGATCAGTAAGTATTGTAAAAGGTGTGGTAAAGAAAGAATTATGTATGCATGTTCCATTTTGTTTTCTCGGAGGATTGACTGATTCGTTGGAGTGTAGGTAACTTTTCTGACTCTTTACATTCTGGGTTCAAATAACGGCAACGTCAACTTTCACCCTTTTTGTAGCCACCTCGTCTCACAATTGTTGGCCTTATGCTTAAATCAGAGACAATTTACAAGCTTGTATATTTATTTATTTTTCTATTACAAGCACAAGGCCTGAACTTTGTGGGTGGGGTTTAGTCGATTGCATGAAACCAGTGTTCAGTTGGTACTTATTTTACCGATTCCAAAAGGATGAAGGGAAAAGAAGACCTCGGCGGAATTTGAACACAGAACGTAAAGACTGACAAACTAATGTCAGTCAGATTGAGAATTACTGGTTTAGTCAAGAGTAGATAACTGTGATTTAGAAAATGACTGAAAGATCTTGTTTCCTGCTATATAACTCACGTGGAGATTTATCTTTGTTTGTACAATGAAATGTAGTATAAACATCATTAGTGTTATTTAATTATGCAGTAATTTAGCAGTGTGCAGTGCAGTCTAATGTCACGTCATTTAGCAATGTGCAGTGCAGTCTAATGTCATGTGATATATACTTCAGCGCATAATTTGACTATTCTCGAAACAATTCTGTCTATCTACGCTTATTCTTTCAACACATCTTCAACAAATATGATAAAGACTGTACTACGCTAATGAGATCGTAATAAGGTTTGAATATGTCCGAAGTAATATCTTGCACTTACCAAAACAATGAAAATAATATTACTCATTCACTAATATTGTTCTTTCATCGCATATTTATTTTCTAGTTAGTTTTAGATAATTACCCTCTGCCTTCAAATACATTATCACAAACTATATTATATGTTTTACAACTGCTTAGTTGTTCTTACTATCAAGAGAAGGTAGGAATATTTTCAAGGTAACTATTACTACTGCTACTACTAATAATGACTGAAGAAGAAACTAGTCACAGCCATAGTTATAATCAGTCCCACTATAATCATAAGGCCTGAAATTTGGTAGGAAGGGGCTAGTGGATTACATCGACCCCAGTGCTAAATTGGTACTTACTTCATCGACCCCGAAGGATGAAAGCAAAGTCAGCCGCGGCCAAATTTGAACTCAGAAGGTAAAGACAGATGAAATATGATTAAGCATTTTGTCTGACGTGCTAACGGTTCTGCCATCTCGCCGCCTAACAGGCGTAGTAATAAATATTTAAACTTTTAGGCACGCCTAAATGAAAAATTACCATGAATTATTTAGTTGATGATTAGTCACGTCTCATGCAGCCTGCTTCTTAAATAAGTTAGGGTTAGGGTTAGGATAACGACTTCTTGTATTGGCTCTGTTGTTGATGTTGTTTTGACCC
>NC_068982.1:53938050-53939442 GCF_001194135.2 Octopus bimaculoides | reverse complement strand
AAAGAAAACGTAAAAAAAAAAAAAGTTAAAGGTATATTTGCCGTGACTATCTAGACTCCTATCCAAAGTATAGTTTATCCAGAACTTACATGATCAAATATGTACATTTTATGTAAGACGGCAAGATCTGAGATTTGAGTGAGATTTGGTTACTATTTCTAGTGGGCAGAACTCAGTGAAGCATAACTATAGCAGTGTGTGTATGTGTGTGTGTGGGGGGGAGTGTGACACCCGAATGTGCAGAAGATGCAGGTGTGTGGTAAATAAATATGGTAGTAGCTGACGGTGGTGGTGATGGTGTTGGTGGTGTAAATGTCAGTGACCTCGGTAGCTATAGTTACTAACTTATGATTTGATAGTGGTGGTGGTGAGAGTTGTGGTGGTGGTGGTGGTGATGGTGGCGTCGGTGGTGGTGGTGGTTGTGATAGTGGTGATGGTTGTTGTTGTTGTTGTGGTGGTGGTGGTGATCGTTGTGATGGTTGTGGTGGCGGTTGTGGTGGTGCTAGTGGAAGTAGTGAATATAACATCGATAGTTGCAGTTGCAAGAATAATGATAGAGGCGGCTAAAGCGGTCCAATAGCAATAGAAGATGGTGGAGGGGGGCGTCAAGAAAGTGGTTGCTATGGAAGTTGTAGTTTTTATTGATGTTATTAGTAGTGAAGGATGTCGTGGTGTAATGGGGCGGCTACGGTGGCTGGGGTGGTGGCAAAAATGGCTTCGGCAAGGTCGAGGTGGTATGGGCGCAGTGCAGGTGCAGGTGATGGTTTTCATTCTGCAAATTTTCTTTCTTGTTTGTATCTTGTTTGTATCTTGTTAAGTATCTAATCATCTGTCAATCTATTGTTCGTATTTTTCGCTGTATTTCTCTCAATCAATCTTTCTATTTTCCTCTGTTTGTCTGTCTTTCTTTCATTTTTTTCTATCTATCTATCTATCTATCTATCTATCTATCTATCTATCTATCTATCTATCTATCTATCTATCTATAGGCGTAGGAGTGGCTGTGTGGTAAGTAGCTAGCTTACCAACCACATGGTTCCGGGTTCAGTCCCACTGCGTGGCATCTTTGGCAAGTGTCTTCTACTATAGCCTCAGGCCGACCAAAGTCTTGTAAGTGGATTTGGTAGACGGAAACTAAAAGAAGCCTGTCGTATATACGCCAGTGTTTTAATGGTGGCAGCTGATGAAGGATATGTTCTCTATGTGGCCTGCTTGTTTTTTGTATCTTGTTTATCATTTTGTCTATGTTGTTTTTGCAACGTCATGTACCCAGATATGTATCTATATGTGCATGTAGATGAAGATGTACATACATGTACATATATATGCATATACTCATATATTGTTTATATATGTATATATATATATATGTGTGTGTGTGTGTGTGTGTGT
>NC_068982.1:53935870-53937774 GCF_001194135.2 Octopus bimaculoides | reverse complement strand
ATATAGGTTCAAAAATAGGAAAAAGACAAAAAAACAACAACAAAAAAACAACAACGTGAGGACGTGATACAGATTGTGTTACTAGACGCTCGGGAAAGGAAAGAGATCACCAACGAATGAAAAATACGCAAACATACGAGAGATAAGTACAAGACAGGATACTAAAAAAATACACAATAAGAACAGGACATCACCAACGAGTGAAAGATATGTAAACACATAATGAGAGACAAGTACAGGACAAAATCCCAAAAGACCTCTAACCCCTCCTCAGTTGTCAACTGTAAATTACTCCCTATTTCGAGCTTTCAACGGCAAGATAGGAAACCTTCATAAAACAGCAGCATCCAGAAATTTTTTAAATATATAATTTGTGGAAAGTTAGAGCTAGCTTCGAATGAACAAACAACGACAGTGTGTACGTACAGAGTAAACAGTTGACGAAGGCAAACATTAAGGGCCGTTAGGCCAAGATGCATTGTAATGGGTAACGTCTGGGAGAAATTTTGAAAGGATGTAGAATAAGTAGAAGAGAAGAAAATAGAACATTAAAAAAGAGAAAAAAATGACGTGAGGCGAGAATAATGACGTCTACCTGAGTGGACGTCGCGTCCAGAAAAGACGGAGGTGAGCGAAATGGCCTGTAGCCACGTGGGAGCAAGCATGCAGAGGAGTAGGAGCACAAAAGAGGGGATGATATATATATTTATATATATATATATATATATATATACACACACACACACACAGAACATGAGAGAGAGAGAAAGAGGGAGGTCTTTATGGTCTGTAGAGTTGAATGTTATTAATAATATAGTCTACCGGTACCAGTGACGGCTCGTGTATAGGTACTGTGGAATTGCAGCACCCCCTATTTCCACTCGATTTTATCGATAACATTCAATGTAATGAGTCCTTTTTTTCCCCTAAGTCTTTCTTTATGCTTGTACATTATATAATCCTTAAGCTTAATATCAGTAGCCATCCCCTAGTTTATGAAAAGAATACAAAAATCTTCATATAGAACTGTGCGCTTCACAGTTCCAGCGACGCGGTGTTTGGCTGCTGTGCGCATGCTCACATGTTAGAGATAGGAAGCTGCACGCTAGGTAGAGAGAGTACTGTCGTTCACGCAGTGCCGACCCTTGTGTGGTGGTGATAGGTAACGTTTCTCTTTGACTCCGCGTGTGCTCTACTTAAAAACGTGTTTATATTCTTGAATGTGATAAAGTGTAGAATTAGCTTATTATCCTGTTTCCAGCTACAATGTTCCTGTTTGTATTTGAAAAATAGGGCAGATTGCCACCCCCTTATTTTGTGATTTGGGGCGATGTTTGCAAAACAAAGGGGAATTCGCGGCGGTGTTTAGTGAACAAATAAAACACACTACCCGGCAGTGGCTAAAACGCGAACGGATCAAGTTTATGTATAAATTTTCTTTTTATATGTTTGTTTCCTTTTACACAATATTAAAACAACGGCTAAAAATTTTCTGAAGTAACAACCCCACTAATTTTATCTATGAGCCGCTACTGACCGGTACAGATATGTTTCGAAATCCATATTTGTTGACAATTGTTTAATGCCAACGTTCTGTATAGACCTTTCACCAAACCCTCTTATCAGGTATTAAATAAGTGACTACAAATATGAATTTCGAAATCTAAGGTACACCTAACTCTGCCAGTTCATTGATAACACCACCACCACCACCACCACCAACAACAACAACAACAACAACAAAAACAACAACAGCAACAATAATAATAACCTTTCTACTATAGGCACAAGGCTTGAAATTTTTGGGGAGAGGCTTGTCGATTACTTTTACCCCAGTAGGTAACTGGTACTTAATTTATCGACCTTAAAAAGGGATGAAAGATAAAGTCGACCTCGGGGGAATT
>NC_068982.1:53934884-53935595 GCF_001194135.2 Octopus bimaculoides | reverse complement strand
ATATACAGGGAGAGAGAGAGAGAGAGAGAGAGAGAGAGAGAGAGAGAGAAAAGGAGAGAAAGAGAGAGAGAGTGAAAAGGAGAGAAAGAGAGAGAGGGAGTGATTGAGTGACAGAGTATGCGATGTTAGAATTGTAAATCATACAAATATACATTATACAAGGCGCAAACGCGAGTAAATTGTCACGTACTCGGTGTACAGTAAACACACAAGCACACACACGCACAACGCGTGCACAAGTAAACACACACACACACATACACAAAACACATTGAAGTCAAATTACAATATTCTAAATAAACTTAACATAAATAATAGACTTAGGCTTGAAGGCTTATTACGAAACGAATGTTATAAACATAGTTACTCAGACAACAGTAAACAAATTCATCCCAGTTTTGCATAACATAAGAAGAATAACGACACAATCTTGTTAGAGTAACGAGAATAGTATGTTCCTAATCGCGGATAAAGAATAATATATGGCAAAAATTAATAATTTACTCAACGACAAAAACAAAAATATAAGTATTCAGAAATTCCAAACACATAGTTCTGGGTTCAGTCGCATTACGTGACACATTGGACAAATGTCTTCTACTATAGCCTCGGGCAGACCAAAGCCTTGTGAGTGGATTTGGTAGACGGAAATTGAAAGAAGCCCGTCGTATATATGTATATATATATATATATATATATATATATATATAT
>NC_068982.1:53932131-53934460 GCF_001194135.2 Octopus bimaculoides | reverse complement strand
CTTTTCAGTGAAAATTATAAACAATTTGTTTGCTCTTATTTATAATTGTTTATAATAGATAGATAGATAGATAGATAGATAGATAGATAGATAGCGAGATTGATGTGTGTGTGTGTTTGTGTGAGGGTGTATGGCCTAGTGATTAGGGTTTTTAAGTCACAATCGCTAGATCGTGATTCCAATTCCTAGAGCGAGTGGCGCATCGTTTTCCTGAGAAAAACACTTCATCTCGCGTTGCTCTGCGATTGCTTCGACACCTAACGTAAACCATGCATCTGTTCAGACAACGTTGATTTGATGGAGACAGTGCGTTAATGAGTGGCACGAACATTTGATCACTATAAACAGATCATTTGTGCAGGTCGCTTGGCAAAAGCTGAATGCTCATACGCCGTCTTTGACGGGAGAGTCCATCATATATATGTGTGTATATGTTTATATATTTGTGTCTGCGTTTATCCCCCACCACTTCTTGACAACTGGTGTTGTTGTGTTCACGTACCCGTAACCTTAGCGGTTTTGCAAAAGAGATCATTATAATAAGTAACAGGCTCATTAGAAAAAGTACTGGGGTAGAGTTATTCGACAAAAAATTCTTCAAGGCAGTGCTCCGACTGAAGCAAGCAAGAGATAAAAGATAATGAAAAGTTTAACTGATTCAAATAATTATGGCATAAATCACAAAACCCCCTCATTTTCCCCGTGACTGAGGAAGAATTCACTTTAGTATATATCTATGGTGTTTACAAGAAAAAAATTCATAAGAGACAGTTGCTTCTGATGTGTACAAGCACCTTATTACAAAAACCCGTCACTATATCAGATAACATACTGAAGAAATTATTAGCGTCCTGTACAACAGAAATACCCTCATACTGCCTACTACTCAAAATATATAAACTAGAAACAAGAGTAACCAAAGGCTCCCATGGTTCCTTGGGCGGACGATTGTTCAATTCCGTGGTGTGCAATCTAAATACTAGAGCGTAAAGGTCATTTATAATCACTAGTGTTCAGATTAGAATTTGTGATGTATTTTCGAAAGAAGTAAGTGTTTAACATGCTTACAATTAAGGGTGAAATTAAGTTCAATAAAAGAATAGTTACTATATTAAATCAACTTTTTGCCCATCGAATTACTGTTATTCTCATTTTCTGATTTAAGAAGACATATCTAATCTCTGCGTGTAGAAAATTACCAGCCTCCGAAGGGACAACTAATTGGCTGCTCGACTGCTAAAAATGGCATCTAAATCTCTTTTAAATCACATCTTGCTTTGAGGCATTGGTTAGAGTAGTCCTAAACAATATGTTTTAAAAACAACAACAAAAGCTAGGGTATGATAATGGCTAGATTACCTCTGATCATAAATTTGTTCGATTAGAGCTAAACACAGCAGTAACAATCTAAGTTTTTCAGGAGAATGGAAATCTCACATAAGCAGTCAAACTAGATTGGTGCGCTTCTAAGGATTAAATATGCTATTTAGCATAGCAATAAGCTTAATCCAGTATTGTGGGCGAACTTTGTGGCCAATAAAAACGTGTTGTAATACGTAGTGTATAATATATAAATTTTGATTTTAAGATATACAATGAAAAGCTTTTATAGTTTCATCATCTAAATCGACATATGTCAAGATGTGTCTGTATGTTGTTATTTAGTTGTAGATTGACATAATAGAGGCTACGGTTAAGGGCGTCCAGGCGCAATGTTTATTTTATATGTGCAGTTATATCATTCCGGGTGTCCGTCTTCTCTCTTTAATAATTGAAAGTGCGATTTGTCTGCTATTTTTAGAAGGCCAAGTTAGGTCTGGGGTTAGTAGCTCTCTCTCTCTCTCTCTCTCACACACACACTCACACATACAAACATATGGGTGTATGTGTGTGTGTGAATTTGTATGTATGTGTTTGTGTATGTGTGTGCGTGCGCGTGTGTGTGTGTGAATATCGAAATGGATAAATGTGTATGAGGATCAAAAGCGAATATTTGGAATAGGAATATTCAGTTGGAGTTAGCCAAGTTATACACACACACACACACACACATACACACACACATACACGTATCCACGCACGCACACATATCCGTACATACACCTACACACACACAAATACAAAGCATGAACGAGTGAGGATGTGGGGAGTAATCAGAAAAAAGAAAGCGGTAGACGGAGGACGAAGGGAGGGGGGATTGAAAGAAAGAGAGTCGGTGAGACATTATTAAAGAAACTAAGAAAAGAGAACAACTACACCATCTTCATAGACATCACAACCATACCTCCACATCAGTCAGCACCACTACCACTACCACCACCACCACCAC
>NC_068982.1:53929657-53932093 GCF_001194135.2 Octopus bimaculoides | reverse complement strand
CATTACTATTACCAATTTCTCCACACCCACCATTATTATTAATAACACCACTTCCACAACCACTGCTATGCTAAACTACTATCATTCCCACCACCACCACCACCACCACCTCCACCACCACTACCACCATCGCTCCCTCAGTCAATTACCGTCACTCCTGTGAGTTAATAAATATAGGTTTTAACACGCACACTAGATTTACTGGAAATAGTTACCCAAGTTCTTTGAAATCACATCCTACTTTCTTTATAAAATTGTAATCTGGTTATACTTTTCCGGAAAAATATATATTCGAGGTAGTTACAGCTTGAACGCCTTTCGCCAGGATTGAGCAGAAGACAAACGACAGCAACAACAACAATAAATACTAGTAATACTAACTTCTTTTTATCTAACTTCTGTAATGTCGACTTTTTTTCTAATTTTAGAACAAGGTTAACAATGACATCATTGTTTTTAACTGTTACTTATTTTGTCGATTCTAAAATTATAAAGGGTAAAAATCAACCTTGGTGAAATTTGAATACAAAACGTTAAAGCATTTCGTCCGACGCGCTAACGATTCTGCAAGCTTACTAACTTCTAACTTCACTAATCATGTTTTTCCCCCTCAGCTCTAGGACTTACAAGGCCGGTTACCCGGGTTTCCACGGTGTGTAAATGACAGGAATCATAACCGCTCCCTGGACATTGCATGATTCAAGGCCAGCAAATTTAAGGGAAGAGGACATGTCGTTTGCATCGATTCCAGTACTTGACTGGTACTTTATTTTACCAGCTCCGAAAGGATAAATGACAAAGTCGACCTCGGTGGAAATTGAACTCAGAACTTAGAGCCAGCAGAAAACCTAAAATGTTGCTAAGCATGTTTAACGATTCTGACAGCGCATCACCTTTAACTTCACAAATAAGTGAAGGTCGCAAACAAGGCTCAAGTCTTGAAATTTTACTGGGAGGGGGGTGGTAGTCAATTACATCGAACCTTGTACTCAAAGTCGACATCAGCAGAATTTGATCTAAAAAATAGAGCTGGAAGAAATGCCGCTAAGCATTTCGTCCAGCGTAGTAACGATTCTGCTTGCGAGCAGTTTTTGAGGGCAGTGGTGAGTCAACTACATCGACCCCAGTGCTCAACCAGTACTTATTTTATCAACATCAAAAGGATGAAAGGCAAAGTTAACCTCGGAATCTGAAATCAGAATGTATAGCAGGAACAAATGCCGCTAAGCATTTCGTCCGTCGTTGTAACGATTCTACCAGCTTAGCGCCTTTACTTCACTAATAATCCTTTCTATTATAGGCACAAGACCTGAAATTTTAGGGGCGCGAGCTAATCGATTACATCGACCCCAGTACTTGACTGGTACATATTCTATCAACCCCGGAAGGATGAAAGGTAAAGTCCACCTCGGTTGAATTTGAACACAAAATGTAAAGACGGACGAAATGCCACTAAGCACTTACTCCGGCGTGCTCACTATTCGGTTACCTCACAGCCTTACCTTACTTCACTAATAATAATAACTTTATATACAAGATGAAGAGATTTGGGATAGAGGGAAGCATTCATCTGTATTGACTCAACTAGTTGACTGATACAGGTATAACACCAACTTTCTAGATACTGATGGTCCGGAATCTCTTATAATCCGCACTAATTTACGAGTATGAACTTCAAATTACCGTGCTCACCAGACAAGTTTACTGGTACCTTGCATAGATTAGTACCTTGCACAGTACAGTATCAATGGACTTGTACCATTTATATATTAATATATAGGTACCTGTATTTCTTTTAACTAAGTAAATTTATTATTTGTTTCATTTACAGGGTAACCACTCTTGGTTCGGAAAAATCAGCAACCCGGAATAGCTATGAAAACAAAGGCTCCGGAAAATCGATGTTGTAACTGCATTTAATTTAAGGTTGAAGGTTGAAAGGCGAAGCTCACCTCCTCAGTATTTGAACCCAGAGCATAATAGCCAGAATTTATACGGCAAGTTATTTTTTCCGAGGTTCATTGTCTGCCAATCCGTGTTAATAACTTCCAATTCAAGCACAAGGAGCAACATATAATTAAGGTTTTAGAGTTTAATCTGTTAAAACAATTCCACTTTATTTTGTCGTCCCTGAAAGGATAAAACGTAAAGCCAGCTTCTGCTGGATAGGATATTAGAATATTAAAAGTAAAAATTTCTCAGGGGCATGCGTATATCATTAAGAAGATCACTTTACATCCACGTGATTTCGGATTCAGTGTCTCTGCACGGCACCTTGTGCAAGTGACTTCCATTATAGTCACGGACAACCAAACCTTGGGAATGAAGTTGTTTGACAAAAACTGTGGAAACCTGCGTGTATATATAAATACATATGTATGCGCGTGCCTGTGTGTGTGTGTGTGTGTGTGTGTGTGTGTGTGTGTGTGTGTGTGT
>NC_068982.1:53926991-53928158 GCF_001194135.2 Octopus bimaculoides | reverse complement strand
TGACTAATAATCACTTTTACTATACGCACAATTCCTGAAAATTTTTAGGGGAGGGGACATGTCGATTACATCGACCCCAGTACTCAACTGGTACGTTTGCTTTTCATCGTTTTAGATCAGAGGTCCCGAAACTTTTTAGACCATCGACCTCTTCATGGAATCCTTGACCCTCACATCGACCCCCCCCCAGGCATATATATGAAAATAAATAAATACTAATTAAGTAGATGTGCAGTTTCAGGCATTTATCGACCTCTTGAATAGTCCCGTCACCCCTCAGGGGTCGATATCGACTACTTTGGAAACTCTTGTTTGAGAAGAAAGGCAAAGTTATTTTATCACTAAAAGGATGAAAGGCACAGTCAACATCGGTGGAATTTGAACTCAGAACGTAAGGACGAACGAAATGCCGCTAAGCATTTTCCCCGGTGTGCTAACGATTCTGCCAGCTGGCTGACTTCACTTCACGATTAACAATCCTTTCTACTATAGGCACAAGGCTTGAAATTTTAGTGGAGGGGACAAGTCGATTACATCGATTCCAATGCTTGACTGATACCCATTTTCTAGACCCCGAAAGGCTGAAAGGTAAAGTCGACCTCGGCGGAAATTGAACTCAGAACGCAAAAGACGGACGAAATGCCGCTAAGCATTTTGCTCGGGGTGTTTCTAATTCTGCCAGGAACATTACCCTAGCAGCAGCAGCAGCAGCGCCACCACCACCACCACCACCACCACCATGATTATGATCGTTACCTCCTCCTCGCAACCGCCCAACCACCTTCAAGAAAACTACTCCCTCGCCGTCATCATCACCACCACTTCTATATCCAACAGCCACAACGCAAAAGATTCCTTTACTGTCACCGCAAACACCACAGAACTTATGAACAACTACACCGCCACCACCACCACCACCAACAACAACAACAACAACGTCAACAACAAATCCTACAGCCACCACTGCGGTCACGACTACGATCAGCAACAGCAGCAGTAGCAGTTGCAGTAGCAGTATCACCACCGCCACCAGTTTACCACCACCGTTACATCTCACCACTACCACCCCAACTTTTACCACAATCACCAAGCAGGTCTGTGAACTCCACTACCACCACCAGCACCACCAGCACCACAACCATCATCATCATCATCATCATCGTCATC
>NC_068982.1:53921079-53926115 GCF_001194135.2 Octopus bimaculoides | reverse complement strand
GTTCAAAGGGTCAGCCTTGTCACACTGTGTCACGCTGAATATCCCCGAGAATTACATTAAGGGTACACGTGTCTGTGGAATGCTCAGCCACTTGCACGTTAATTTCATGAGCAGGCTGTTCCGTTGATCGGATCAACTGGAACCCTCGACGTCGTAAGCGACGGAGTGCCAACACACACATTTGGTGATTGTTTTTGTTGGTGGTGTTAGACGCAGTGGTGGTCGTGCTGATAGCGACGATGACATTGGCACTGGTTGATTGTGGTACCAGTAATAGAAACGCTGTTGAAGCTTAGCATAGTGGTGGTGGTGGTGATGGTGGGGGGTTGCCGGGAGTTTTTTTGTTGTTGTTTGTTTTTACTTTTTGTCAGTAGAGTACAGCCATCCTGGGGCACTGACTCAAAGAACTTTTAGTCGAATGAATAAACTCACAGTCCTTTTTTGTTGTTGTTTTCAAAGCTTGGTACTTATTCTATCGAACTCTTCTGCCGAACCGCTATTTTACGGAGACGTAAACACACCAACACCGGTTGTCAAGTGATGGTGGTGGTGGTGGTGATGGTGGGTCAAACACAGACACACACACACAGACACACACATGCATACACACACAGTATTAGCATAGTAATTGTAGTAGTAGTGGTGGTGGTGATGGTGGTGATATCGGTGGATTTTTTTTTTCATATCCGACGGGTTGGACTGAAAATACAGTTAATTATGGTTTTATTTAACATATTTCCTTCTCAGATTCACACACTTATTGCAACAGTCCTTCAGTTTTTCCAAACCCTCTAAAAGAACTCGGATGGCTGAGCCCCCAATCAGGCCTTTCGCGACACACTTAAAGTCAGGAAGTTTTCAGCATCCCCTCGTACATACATACATACATACACACATACATACATACATACATGCATACATACATACATACATACATACATACATACGTACGTACGTACGTACGTACATACATACATATGATGAAGTGCTGAAAAGTTACTGGCTTTGGGTAAAAGAAAATACAGGAGAATCGGTTAATTATAGTTCTATTCAACATATACCCCTCTCAGATTCACACATATTTTACAGCGGTTCTTCAGTTTTTCTAAGCCCTGTAAAAGAACTCGGAAGACTAAGCCTCCAGCCAGGTCTTTCGCGATTCCTTTAAGCCGTCAGAAACATTCCAGCACCCCTTCGTAAGTCGTTACATTTGGTAGTTGTGTTTGCTTGTGTTTCTGGTGGTGATGGAGACTACGGTGGTTGTGCTGGTAGCGGCGATGATGTTGGCAATGGTTGTTGGCAAAGGGTAAAGACTCCCTTTTGGTCATGAATGACCATGGGATTGAATGTAGAAAGTTCCCCTCCGAGGCACAAGTTCGGGCAAGTTTGTTTCTGTGGAAGACCAGCAGTCACCCATGCATACCAGCATCTCCTCTCTACGCCACTGGTGTTATCCCAGGGTAAGGCAAAAACCGATACAGCTTGGCACCAGTGACGTCACATCTCTTTTCTACAGCTCGGTGAACACAACATACTGCCCGGTGCGGAAATCGGACTCATTACCTCATGATTGTGAACTCGACTCTCTAACCATTGATCCATGCGCCTTCACAGTTAGTGGTGGTACCAGTAATAGCAGCGGCATTGCATTTAGATGAAGATAGTGGTGGTGATGTCTGTGTTATGGTGGTGATGGTAGTGGTTCTGGAAGTGCAGACGGTGTTGGCATTTTGTAGGTGTCAGCGTTAGTGTTAGTGGAGATGGCGTTGATCGTATCGGCGGTTGCGGTTATAACAGTATTACTGCGGTCGTGTGGGACATTGCACTGTGTCCCGGTATGGCAATAGGTGATAATAGGGCAGAGGGGGAAATATGGCGTGACTTGGGAAGCCCGTAATGGTAGTGGTATGAGTGATCATGGCGGTTTTCACAGTGCAAGCGATAGAGGTAGCTATCGGCGTTCAAGCTGATGCCAGTGTTGGTGCTGGTGATGGTGCTGCTGCAGTAATGACTCACTATGCTGCATTACTGTGCACAAGCTGCATTTGTATGCACATGAATAGGGGTGGTACTCTAAGACGTGTGTTTGCATATGTGCGGGTACATGTCAGCATTTGCATGTGATCTAGAAGGTGAAACTACAGCAAATTAGGTTAGGTGACACAAATTGCACATAAAGCTTGCATTTATGCATCTGCACAATATTTGCAAATGCACAATCGCGGTGGTAGTAGTAGTAGTAGTAGTAGTAGTAGTAGTAAAGAAAAGGTTATTGACCGCTTAACTAACCTTTCTGGTATATTTTTATTGCAGTCGATTTTCTTGTTGTATTGCAATTGTTATTGTAGCTGTTGTTGTTGTTAGTGGTGGTTAGTGGTGGTGATAGAGGTGGTAGCTGTTGAAATGGTGTTTTTCTTTTTGTTATTTTCTTGAATTTGTAATTGCCGTGTTGTCGTTATTGTGGCTTATGCAGTTGATGTCGTTGTTACTTTTTTTGTTGTTGTTTGACCCCCATCCCCCACCCACTTCCATGATAATCCTGATCGAACAAATTTAAGATCAATGGGCTCCAGCTATAACCACCCTTTAGATAATGTGCACACTTGATAATCTATATATATATATATCCTTTCCTTGGCACAGCTGGAATTTTATTTGAGGAGTACTTGGCCATTATTACTAGCAAGTCGAGCGACCTGTTAGGGACTCCCTTGTTCGCGTATTGCTTTTGTTATAGTTGAGTTGTTGTTGTTGTTGTTGTTGTTATTCTTCTTCTTCTTCTTCTTCTTCTTCTTCTTCTTATTATTATTATTATTATTATTATTATTATTATTATTTACTATTATTATCATCATCATCATCATCATCATCATCATCATCATCATGATTAGCAGCAGCACTATTATTATTATTATTATTATTATTGTTGTTGTTATTGTTGTTGTTGTTGTTGCTGTCGTTGCATTACTTATTCTTGTCATTGACCTCAGAGTTGACTTTCTTTCTGCAGCTTTTGTTATCCACTTTGTTATAAATGTTGCATTTCAAGTCGCTGGAAAAACTTTGGGTTTATTGTTTTTTTTTCATTTTTTTTTCTTTCATTTTTTAAAAATTTTATTTATACCTTCTAACGGGTTGAATCATCCAAATTTGTGAGAAGTTCGGACAATGGGCGAAAAGCTTGTCCGTCGTATTTCTTCCGACTCTTTAGAAAGAGAGATCAAATACCACCACAGGCTTTTCATCCTTTCAATGTCGATTAAAATAAAAGTGAAGTAGCGGTACAGGGTGGAGGGATTGTCATATTTGTTAGCGCCTTGGACAAATGTGGCAGCATGGTAAGAAGCTTGCTTCTTAACCACATGGTTGTGGGTTCAGCCTCACTGCGTGGTACCTTGGACAAGTGTCTTCTACTATAGCTTCGAGCTGAGTAAAGCCTTGTGAGTAGATTTGGTTGACGGAGACTAAAAGAAGACCGTTATATATACTCTTTTACTCTTTTATTTGTTTCAGTCATTTGACTGTGGCCATGCTGGAGCACCGCCTTTAGTCGAGCAAACCGACCCCAGGATTTATTCTATGTAAGCCTAGTACTTATTGTGTATCGTGTTAAAAATACTTGAAGGTTACAACAGATAACCATTTTGTATTCCCCTTCGAAAATTCAACTACAAAGAAACAAGAGTTGCTTGTCGATCTGGTGGCATAAGAATACTTTCTTTGCTGTTCAAGTCATAAGAAGTTAGAAACCTCGTGAGTCGTGAATGGATTCTTTTCTAGAACAATGAAACTCGAAGGTGATAAAGCTATAAATAACAAATAACCCTTTGGACATAAAAAGTGGAAGGCTTCTCGTGGGGCGAATCCACAGGTCTCGTAAACATGACAGATGTTCTATCATTGGACCATCCGACTACAGAACAAGTGACACTGGTTTACATGGTACCAGTAGCAGGTCTCATCAGTCTGTGATGAGATCTCTGGCCTGACACATAAAGTTGATTTCAAATTTTGGCACAGGGCCAGCAAGTTCGGAGGAAGGGGTTTAGTCAATTACATCGACCCCAGTGTTCCACTTGTACTTGCTTTATCAGCCCAGAAAGAATGAAAAGGGTAGTCGACCTCGACAGAATTTGAGCTCAGGACATAAAGACAGACGAAATGGCGCTAAGCATTTTGGCTGGTGTGCTAACGATTCTGCCGGCTCGCCACCTTAGGCCTGACGCACTATTGCTTATGATTTTGCTGTTTTCGTTTGTCTTTCGTATATCTTTCCCGTTGTTGTTGTTGTTGTTGTTGTTAATGATATTGTTGTTGATGATGGCGTTGTTGTTGTCGTTGTGGTTGCTGTTGTTGTTGATAATTCAATGAAAAACCGTTCCAGCAATAATCATCCAATTGTATTCTTGTTTATCGATGGATTCGGCACACGCAGATCTTCAACAAAACGAAGGCTGCAGATCTACTGTTGAAAAGTTTACCGAAATAAATCGGGAGTGAGTTTTTCATTCAATTACAGAGATCCTTCCTCTTGTCGTCTTGAACTTAACACTAACGAGATACTCGTCCTTCTTGCTTATTTGCTTTGGTGTTCGTCTTTTGTTTGTTTTTAATTTTATGGACCGTAAAAGTACAACCGTTTTTGCGAAATGAATATATTAATGTGGCAGGTAAGGGTGTAAGTGCAAGATAAAATGAAGAGGGTTATGTTGTTGGCACTCCGTCGCTTACGACGTCGAGGGTTCCAGTTGATCCGATCAACGGAACAGCCTGCTCGTGAAATTAACGTGCAAGTGGATGAGCACTCCACAGACACGTGTACCCTTAACGTAGTTCTCGGGGATATTCAGCGTGACACAGTGTGACAAGGCTGACCCTTTGAATTACAGGCACAACGAAAACTGGAAGAAAGAATGAGAGAAAGTTGTGGTGAAAGAGTACAGCAGGGTTTGCCACCATCCCCGGCCGGAGCCTCGTGGAGCTTTAGGTGTTTTCGCTCAATAGACACTCACAACGCCCGGTCTGGGAATCGAAAC
>NC_068982.1:53917294-53920813 GCF_001194135.2 Octopus bimaculoides | reverse complement strand
GAGAGAGAGAGAGAGAGAGAGAGAGAGAGAGAGAGAGAGGGGCAGAGACAATTAGAAAGAAAGAGGGAGATAAAGAGAGGGGCGGTATAACGAAATAATGTCAAAATAACCTGCAGATGAGCCACATCAATGTCATAAATGAAATAACAAGGTTGTTTGTTTGAAATTACGATGATGACTTCGATTTAATTACTCGAGTTTGTGGTGGCAAATCATTGAATGTCAAGCTGAGGGACGTTTATTAAATAGGTAATCCTAGTGAGATTGCCATTCAAATAGAAAATATCTCAGATAAAATCCTACATAATTAATCCAATTTTCGCGATAGATTATCGCAAATTAAAGATTCTGTTTGCCAGTTTGTACTGAGTTTAATGTGGAACAGACCACGGAATAATTCCGAACGAATAGTTCTCAATATGAATGGTTCTGAATTTAGACTAATGCAAATTTCACCGAAATGGTTTAAGGTTAAATTGTTGGCGTCGCTTCCTTTTGCTCTCACAAGGACTATGGAAACATAATAAATCCAATACTGGAACCCAACGAGACGCTCATTATAAATAAAATGCCTGGACCAGCTACTTTTCAGTGATAAGATATAACGTTCTCCTGTTGGTGATAGCCGCTACTCAAGTTCCTTAGTTCGGATGCAAACCATTGACTATTAATCTTGTAGACCTATTGTAGACCTCTGTTAACTCAAACATTTAAAATACACATTGATTCTAATATGTAAACTGAAATTGTTGTGATAATATCACTGTTCATCATTCAAACTAAACTATAATTTGTTCACTAAACAAGCAGAACAATTGGGTTCTAATGAGTAATTGAGGTTTAGACTTATGTGTGATTTTAATGATCGGATGTTCTACTCTATTACAAAGTCGTTCTTAGCAAAATATTGGCTTAATTTTGTCAAGTTAAGTTTTTCAAGAGTTTGAACTCCCATTGTATGTAATTTAATTGTTATTGTTTTTTTTTTTTAACTATTTGGTTATCAAGTTTATTCTAAACTGTAGTAATAAAACTTCTCTTGTCATTTGACTTCTTTTAAATATGAAAACTAATTAGTATTTTATAAAAGATGAGAGTGCTGCACTTGTGGCAAAAAGTACCCTCAAATATGTAAATAAATATATAAATAAATATAAATCAAACTGGGGAAACATTCAAGTGCCAACTATTTGGCACGGATACCAATATATGATATATGACATTATTTACAGTAAATTATATTACACTTACATAAAATGTGATAATGTGATGACGTTTTAAGTGGAGGAAGTTATCAAGTTTGTTGTTTACGATGGTCATTTTATTGAAACGTCTGACGTTCTTAACTGACCAATCCACTGTTTTCTTTGTTGACCCCGCCTTCTCAAGAATATGGTGGGAAAATGAGAAAGAAAGGGTTATATAGAATAGGGAGAAAGGAAAAATATAAGTCAATGAGACTTGAAATAAAAAAGCAGTCAAGAAGGAACTTTAACTGAAACAATTAAATATCTAAATACAGGGAAGCAATATATTGATAAAACGGAAATTTTCTTGCATTCTTGGACTCATAAAGACCGTTACCCGGCTTCCATAGCCGTGACCGAGTCCTCAACATACCCCTGAACAGGACGCTGATTCGTCGCAGGGTTTAAGATAGCGATTTTAAGGGGAGGGGGCTAGTCGATTACATCTATTCCCCTTTACTTGACTAGTACTTTATTTCATTCAACTCCCAGGGGTTGAAAGGCAATGTTGGCCGCCAAGGTCTAAACTCGAAACATAAAGAGCCCGAAGAAATACCGCTAAGCACTTTGTTCGTCGCGCTAGCGATTCTGCCAGCACGCCACCTTGAGTCTACCGAATAATCCTTTCTACTATAGGCAAAGGTCTGAATATTTATTTGAATGTGGGGATGAGGGAAGCTTGTCGATTACGTCGACCTCAGTACACAACTGGTGTTTATTTTATCAGACCTGAAAGGGTGAAAGGCAAAGTCGACAATGTCGGAATTTGAACTTGGATCGTAAAGACGTGCGAAATGCCACTAAGCATTTTGTCTGGCATGCTAACCATCCTGCCAGCTCACCGCCTTAATTCTACCAAATTATAATAATCCTTTCTAATTTTGGCTCGGGGTTAGCAATATGAAGAGGATTAGAACAAGTTGATTACATCGATCTTCAATACTTGACCGATACTTTATTCCATCGATGTCGAAAGGATGAAAGGCAACATTTGAACTCAAAGCCCAAGACTCCAGAGGAAATACTGCAAAGCAGTTTGTCTGGTGCACCAACAGTTCTGTCAGGTCACTGCCTTGCTTTTATAAAGCAAATATGCAATGTCGGGTCTAGTGAAATTTAAACACTGGACTTTTCTAAGTTTTAGTCAAAGGAAGAAAATCAACACTTATGGATATTATGTAAGATCTCAAACTCTCGCAACAGGGTAAGGAAACGATTCTACCACTCGTCACCTATCCATTGCATTCCGTGCTATTAATTAAAAAAGTAGATAAAATACTTTTGAATAATACGATTACAGATGACGACAAATGTTATTTCGACCTCAAAGTTGAACTGGTACTTATTTTATTAACCTCGAAAGGATTAAAGGCAAAGTCGACATCGGCTGAATTAGAACTTAGAACGCAAAGATGAGCGAAATGTCGCCAAGCATTTTGCCCGGCGTGCTAACGATTCTGTCAGCTTGCCGCCTAATACTGGATAATATCGATCTGATTTGTATGAAAAAAGAAGCTTCCACTACAGAAACTGGAGCGATTAGCAAACTGATTCCATCGTAATACGAATGGTAGTTCTCTTGGAGATTCTCTTTCCTTCTGACTCATCCCAACTTCTTTTTACAGTAGACATCAAGTCTCCATAAGCTGCCAACATCCACAATGACCGTAATTTTCCACCTCACTGAACACTTCCACACTGTCAAATGCATTTCCTTTTCTTGGAACGGCCATCAACAAATCACTGAATTGGTTATAGAAACCAGGATATGTTCCAACTACACCAAACTGTTTGCTACGCAGATTGAGGCCCAAGATGAGATACTAGATAAAATCGAGCAGATTTGCATGGAATAACCATACTGAAGAGAGCATCAAGTATAGAAACAAAAGACTTTTATTGAATAAAATTGATGACTGAAGCGTTCAGCAAGCTGGTTCCGTCATAATGCGAATAGTAGTTCTACTTTTGGTCACATTTGTTACAAACATTCAGACCGAAAAGAAATCTTGAGATGTTGATGCTCTATTTTACACTATAGTAACCCACGAATCGTAGAACAGTACATGTATTTCAAAGGGCCAGCCTTGGCGCATACTGTGTCACGCAGAATCTCCTGGAGAAGTACGTTAAGGATACACGTGTTTGAGGAGTGCTCAGTCATTTTGTACGTTAATTTCACGAGCAAGCTGTTCCATTGATCGGATCAACTGGAACCCTCGTCGTCGTAATCGACAGAGTGCCAGTTATATATATATATATATATATATAT
>NC_068982.1:53915648-53916385 GCF_001194135.2 Octopus bimaculoides | reverse complement strand
TATATATATATATATATATATATATATATATATATATATTTATGCGTAAATGGATCTATGCTATGTTTCTGTCGATGCTAATATTTATACGCATATGTATAGTCTATCCATGCATCTTACGCAAGGAAATAACTGCCATAGTAACACATATATTTTGGTATTTGATAACACTATCACTTCATTTATTCGAACGATTGAGTCTCTCCAACATAGGAATGTATAGTTCTTAAAAGTAGGTGAAATTCATGTTTACAGGTTATTGTGACCCTGACTGAGAGAGAAAGAGAGTGAGAGAGAGAGAAAGACGAAGTGAGAGCGGGGAGAGAGAGAATAAATAGCAATAATAAAAGCGAAGTAAACATTATCAGAGAGAACTAGATTTGTTTTAATTCTTTTCTTATTTATCATACACCTCTCTTGGTCCGTATATATTTTGCTCACTCAGTCACTCACTCACTCACTCACTTACTCTCACTCTTTCTCTCACTCTTTCTCTTGCGCAGTTTGTACTATTCCATCCGCCGTGCTGAACGTTATTCAGTTAGTTACTCCTGCCACTAATTCTCTATTCCTGTATCCTGGTATCTCTCACGGTTTCCTTCTTATTCTTCTCCTTATCTCAGTCATAACTATAGTTTGTTTATATCTGAATACACACACACACACACACATGGGCGGGAGCATGTAAATACTTACAAATATATTGTTTATATATATATATATATATATATATATAT
>NC_068982.1:53911105-53915328 GCF_001194135.2 Octopus bimaculoides | reverse complement strand
GGATTAAGGTCAACTGTTGCTGGGAGCGCAACCCAACAACCGTTACCCTTCGTCCTTCGCATCGTCTAACCACAATGCTGATTGAGAAATAAGAGATTAGATATTCAGATTTCTCTCAAGCCACTACCCAGGCTGGACCACCAGAACTATAGTAAATACAACCTGTTCTCTTTTCTTGAAAAAAATCTCATTGCATTTATTTCCTTATTATTTATTTCTAACTAGTATAACAGGAAAGATGCAAATTTTCATTACTTTTATCTATCTTTTACTTGTTCAATTATTAGACCGAGTCCATGCTGAGGTTCCACCCTGAAGAATTTTTATTCCAATGCATCGACCCCGGTACCTCTTTGTTTGAACTTACTCCATCGGTCCCTTTTTGCCGAACTAAGTAACGAGAACGTAAACACACCAACACTGGTTATCAAGCATTGGTGGGGTACAAACACAGACACAAAGACACACACACACACATACACATTTCTAGCAATGTAGATTTTTTGACGCCCTTAGCCGCGCTTAGTGACGATTATATTCTCCCTTTATAATATCACATTGCGCATGACAGTCTGTGTTAATTCTTGAATACACATTAGCGATCTGTTACATCATCCATAGATTTTCATGGTAAATACATATGTGCTGACAGAGGATTGATCTGGAAACTTCCGAACGAGTGCTCCTTACTGACGAAGGATACGGAAATAGCCGAAACTGAACGTTCATTCTAAGGATTTCTCGAGACGGTGTTTTGGGTGATTGCAGCCCATGTGAGCATGTATGTGCTTTTCCCTTCGGCATTAGAGCATTTTAGCTCTTATCTCTAGCAATGTATGTGTCTTGACACCCTTTGTCGCGTTTAGTAATAGTTATATTTTCCCTTTAAACTATCACATTGCATATCGCCGTTTATATGTATGTATGTGTATGTGTGTGTGTGTGTGTGTACGGGTGGCCGGATTAAGGTCAAATATATATGTGTGTGTGTGTGTGTGTGTGTATGTGTGTGTGTGTGTGTGTGTGTGTGTGTGTGTGTGTGTGTGTGTGTGTGTGTGTGTGTTACAATGTTGCTTGTGCCAAGCTGTATCGGCCTTTGCTTTTCCCTTGGATAACATCGGTGGCGTGGAGAGGGGAGTCTGGTATGCAGGGGAAACTGCTGGTCTTCCATAACAACTTAAGTTGAAGCACCAAGTCACTCCGGTATTATTCGCTTAGCTCGAAGTAAGGTGAATAAAACCAAAATAAGCAACAGGATATCAAAAAGTAATGCAGTACGACCGTTTCAAGCAACTCCATTTAATTGAACAATGCAATCATTACATCTGACAAATTCCTAATCCTTACCGAGAAAACATTGATCGGTTTTCTGTATCGTACCAGACTATATACATATTTCCACGACACTCCATTAGTGTCCTACAACTTCGATTGTTTTACTGACCTGAGTCGATGTCCATCTCACTAGATGGCGGATCTGTGTATACAATATGTGCAACCACCCTGCTAACCGCTTTTATGTTCAGAAACGTTCCACACACTTCCATATCCTCCAAGCTATATGACAGAATGATTGATCGGATGAATAACTATCCCCTTCAACGCTGAGAACTAGATAACCAGAGTAATACAATGGGGTTATGATGGACTGGCTTCAACGAGGTCGAAGCGGTTCGGCAACTACTCAGCCTATTTTCTATCACAAATCACGTTCGTGCCTCAATTCCCGCAACCAACAGCCCGTGTTCTCCACCATACGCAAACTTATCTCCTCCTCCACCTCACAGTCAACAACCTCAGCGTCGGAACACATCATTCTTGCACAATCTACTTCGTTCTCAAAACCATTACATTGTTTCAGCTTTATAACTGTCCTACAGAGCACCTTTGCAAACAGGTAGACCACCTTATCTCACCCTTAATTGATTATTGCCCTACCTTTTCGCAAGTACATCAACCTACTTCTTCAGCACCTTCTTTCACGCTCACACCTCCAACATCTTTTCGACCATCTTCTACGCATCACGTTTCCACATCGTCAATGTGTTTTTGTTTTTTTGTTTTTTTTCTTTTCTAGGGAGCTCTATCAACAAATCACTGAAGTGGTATGGAAAGCAAGATGGGTCACAGCTACGCCAATCTGCCTTTCAGGTTGCGGCCAATAATTTTATTCCAATTCATCAGACCTACTTCATAACTATGTAGTCATTAGATCGATAATTGTTCCAACTCTCTCTCTCTCTCTCTATCTCTCTCTCTCTCTCTCTCTCTCTCTCTCTCTCTCTCTCTCACGCTCTCATCAGCGAACAGAACAACTCTGTCACTTTTGTCAAGTCCTTCCACGTTATACTAGAATTGACATCTACCATCTTACCTTCTGTCAAATTTATGGACATCTCCGTTTTCATTGACCATATAACCTCACCATTACACCTCCATCTACTAACATATTTACTCTAATTCCTACCTCAACTTTAACTCACTGACAATAAACTTTCAATTACCTATTCTAATTTCCTATTTGGTCACGATTCTAAATTCGAAACCCAGTCTCCGTGTGCGTCTATTCAGCTGAAGACCCCGCGACTTCCAAACGAACATAAGCAAGTAAGTATAAATTCAAAATTCAAATAATGATAAAGTGACCAGCAAACATAACCAAATAGACAAAATATGCAAAATATATATTTAAAGTCAGGGTAAATATATTTTTTTAAATAGTTTACATATTAAGCCTAGATGATGAGCTTTAAGTGTCTTTGGCACAGAAAGCGAAATCAATTGATACTGTGATATCTACTCTCCTGTTTGTAGTTTTACAAATAAGACGATTGTTGTTTTTTAGTATATTTACCACATTCTCTGTGCGTGTTTACATATAGTGAGAGATGCGTGGCTTTGGAGAGTTTTAACTCTACTTTCTAGCAAACAAGTGCATATTGTACCCTGACTTTTAAATATATATATATGCGCATGTGTGTGTGTGTGTGTGTGTGTGTGTGTGTGTGTGTGTGTGTGTGTGTGTGTGTGTGTGTGTGTGTGTGTGTGTGTGTGTGTGTGCTTAGAAGATATAGTGATTGCCACGTCTTTACAGAAGAAAGCCATCTGTTCAATTAGTAAATACTGTCGTGCAATCACATATGCCTAGTAAATCAGCATTTGGACAAACAGACTCTGTTGCAGGTGTTACAAACATTTTCATACAGAAAAATCTCTGGATTTGAAGTTAAGTCTTGCTTATGAATGATCGTTTCAAGATCGATGGTTCGATTTTTCTATTTTCAAATGCTTTACAACCATTGTAGATCACATCTTTCCAAACCAATAGATTTTACGCCATCTGCTTCCAGTTTTCAACGTTCGCATTCAGTATGTTATTGTTGCTTTTGACGGCATCCCTAAAACTTTTCCTAGGTTTATATCAAGGACGTTTACCAGGCTGCAACTTTCTGTAAAACAACAGCTTAGGTAATCTTGCATCGTAATAAGGTACCCAGCCCAATGCATGTGATTGTGTATGAGGAGTATTTCAAGAGAAGCTGTGTTGGCTTGCTGATTAACAACTGTGTCCGGTGAGACTGCCATTTAGTGTTTTAGATACCCCTGGGCAAGTTTAATGGAATTTTTGAAAACCTTGATATTACCACTATATATAGTCGAAGACTCAGAAGATAAGTAACTAGATAAGTTGCTCTTGGGAGGTATTGGTAACATGTAACTCAGTACAATCTATTGAATGGTCGGGTCGTCGGCGACTAAACCGGCAACTCCACCAGCACTCTTGGTGAGGAGGAGGATTCTTGGACACCCTGCGGTATGAAAAATGAAACCTTTTAAAGAGCAAATGAACTCAGTAGAGTCAACGGCCACTCCAGTTGTGGGCATATATGGTCACACAAGATGGATTAGGCTCTTTAGTTATAGAAAACCAATCTCAGAGATTCTGGCGTACTGCCTGGCACTTCCATGTTTGCAAAAGTCATTGGAGCTACTTATTTGCATACTATAAGCGTGTGCGTGTGTGTGTGTGTGTGTGTGTGTGTGTGTGTAGGTACAGGCGTTGTGAGTGGTAAGAAGCTTGTCTCCCAACCACATGGTTCCAGGTTCAGTCTCACTGCGTAGCAGCTCGGGGAGGTGTCCTCTACTATAGTCTCAGGCCAACGAAAGTCTTGCGAGTAGATTTAGTAGACGGAAACTGAAAGAAGCCCATATATATATATATA
>NC_068982.1:53908131-53910685 GCF_001194135.2 Octopus bimaculoides | reverse complement strand
TGTCTGTGTTTGTCCCCCTATCACGGCTTGACAACCGGTGTTGGTGTGTTTACATCTCCATAATTTAGTGGTTTGGCAAAAGAGAACAATACAGTAACTACTAGGCTTAGAAAGAATAAGTCCTGGGGTCGATCTCTTCTATTAAAGCCCTTATAGGAGCGGTCCAGCATGACTACAGTCAAATGACTGAAATGTGTAGAAGAGTAAAAGTACACACACACACACACACATATATATATATATATATATGTATGTATAACACATACACAGACAAATAAATATGTATGTATATATATATGTGTAAAATAAAGCAAAAACAAATGCATCCTTAAATACATTAGCTAACTTGATAAATTAATTGTGACACACAAGATGTCTGCCTTGTATCTATGTATGTATGCATATATATATAAGTGTGTGTGTATATAAATAAATAAATAAATAAATATATATATATATATATATATATATATATATATATATATATACGTACATACACTGTAATGTACTTAATGACCAGTTTGTTCTCATTAGCAAAATAAAAAAAATCAAATAAAATGAAAGTAATAAATATAAATACAGACCAACAAATATAGCTAGAAAGGAACTAACAAACAGCATAGAGGTAAAAAGTAAACACCCAAAATTAGGCCGACTGGATGTGTGTGTCTGTGTGAGTGTGTGTGTGTGTGTGTAAATGTACGTTTGCAGACGATAAATATCTGACGTCATTAATAGTCGAAATTTGTTTTTACACTCCTATTTGTTTGTTTCTCTCTGTAAAATAATAACAAACAGTAAGAAATTGCACTAGTAAATACAGTACAATCAGTATTCCTCACCTCACCACACACACAAACATTTAAGTGTATGACGTCATCAATTTGGATTGACACACCTATTTTTTTTTACTGCCTGTACGAGTCATTTTCTGTCTATATATAGCAGCCTACTTTATAAATTGTTCCGCTATTATTATTATTATTACTATAATTATTATTATTATTATTATTATGAT
Organism: Octopus bimaculoides; assembly: GCF_001194135.2. Classification (NCBI taxonomy): domain Eukaryota; kingdom Metazoa; phylum Mollusca; class Cephalopoda; order Octopoda; family Octopodidae; genus Octopus; species Octopus bimaculoides. Next base: position 53,909,667 of record NC_068982.1, on the reverse strand, counting down.
TGAGTGAGAGAGCAGTGCATGCCATCAAAGTGACACTGGGGGTAAAATATACGAAGCCCAGTAGACCCATCAGGACTACTCGCCTACTGGCTTAAAGTATGCCTATAACTTTGAGATCTCCACATACCTGCCTGTGATATTCTGCATACTTTATATTTAACAAAAGTTTTGTTTTACATTTTCATACGTCTCCTTTAGTTGTACAGAATGTGTCACTGGAATGGATGAATGGTTATTTCTGTTGTTTAGCAAGACAGCCTTCACATTCCCTTTGAAAGCATCAATGAATGACTTCCATTCTGAGGGATTGCTCTCGATCTCAAAATAGTTTAGCAGATTTGGAAAATCACAGCAAAACACCAAGAGAAGAAGGTTCCCGGTAACGAAAGCTTTTTCTCATTTTTAGCCAAGAACCAAGAAGTTCCGCTGCATCCTTTGGTAGATTCAAATCTCTCACCAAATCATTGAGCTCTTCCTGTGTAAATAACTGCAGACTTTCGATTTCGTCAAAAGTGTAGTCATTACTTTCTTCACATTTGTCTTCTTCATCATTGTCTGATGTAACATTCTCCAAAACAAGTGCGGGGAGAGGAACTGGAATGCCAATCCCATGTGCAATAGGCCGTATAGCCGAGGGAGTACTATGATACACTATCTTATGCTTCTTTTTTGCACTGTACCCATCAACTTTGTGGAGGCGCAATGGCCCAGTGGTTAGGGCAGCGGACTCGTGGTCATAGGATCGCGGTTTCGATTCCCAGACCGGGCGTTGTGAGTGTTTATTGAGCGAAAACACCTAAAGCTCCACGAGGCTCCGGCAGGGGATGGTGGCGAACCCTGCTGTACTCTTTCACCACAACTTTTTTTTCATTCTTCCTTCCTGTTTCTGATGTATCGGTATTTCAAAGGGCCAGCCTTTTCACACTTTGTGTCACGCTGAATATCCCCGAGAACTACATTAAGGGTACACGTGTCTGTGCAGTGTTTAGCCACTTGCACGTTAATTTCACGAGCAGGCTGTTCCGTTCATCGGATCAATTGGAACCCTCGACGTCGCAAGCGACGGAGTGCCAACAACCCATCAACTTTAGTAACGCAGAAATAACAATCGTCAACGTGGTTACTTGGTTCTCGTCACACCATTGATATCCCAAAGGACATTTCTTTTTTCCTACCGGGTTTCTAGAGTCTCAGCTTTTCTACACAAGTGTGATATACTTTGTGTGGAGCCCAAGGTTTGTCGTCGTATAAATTTTTTCAAAATCTGTTATATTTTGTCGCTGTTTAATGCTACAATAAAACAGAACGTGTCTCACTTGTTCACGCACTTACGTTTATAAGCACTCATTTTAAATAGACTTTATATATAAATATCACCAACGACTGACTTCTGGAACTACTAAAATAACACATCAGTCAATAAAGCATCAGTTAGTAATAATGTACACAGCTTTTCAAGACCATGTCGTCTGTCAGATTTGCTAAAGACTGTTTAATAAACTTTATATTGGCTGCTATTTTACCTTTACTAATATT
>NC_068982.1:53904167-53905621 GCF_001194135.2 Octopus bimaculoides | reverse complement strand
AGTTTCCGTCTACCAAATCTACTCACAAGTCTTTGGTCGGCCCGAGGCTATAGTAGAAGACACTTGCCCAAGGTGCCACGCAGTGGGACTGAACCCGGAACGATGTGGTTGGTAAGCAAGCTACTTACCACACAGCCACTCCTGCGCCTATTAAGGTATTTCCATTATTTTGTAGGACCTATATATGGGTTCTACAAAATAATGGAATTTAGAATTGCATCGTGTAATATTGATTTAAAATTTTGGCGCAAGGCCAGCAATTACGGAGAAGTGGTTAGCTAATTACATGCCCTCCACCCCGTACTCAACTGGTACTTATTTTATCGCTCCTGAAAGGATGAACGGCAAAGTGGACCTCGATAGAAAACTCAGAACTTGAAGACGGATGAAATGCCGCAAAACATTTTGAACGGCGTGCTAATGATTCTGCCTGCTCGTCGCCTGAATGCTTGGAGTAATATTACGAATTTATATTTATATGTATGTATGTATGTATGTATATGTATGTATATATGAATGCATGTATGTATGTATCTTTGTACGTACGTATGTTTGTATGTTTGTACGTATGTATGTATATATCTATGTATGTATGCAAGAATGCGTTTATAAGTTTGCGAGAATGTAGCTATCTATGCATGAATGTATGTAAACATAATATGTACTTTAGCATGAATATGCGTATGAATGCATGCAATGTATGAATGTAAGAATATACATTAGTATGTATGTCTATATGTATGTATGTAAGTGTGTACATATGATTGTATGAATGTATGTATTGTATGTATGTGTAAACGTATGTTTACTGAATGGTCGAGTTTGTTTAAATTTGGTGAACTTGCGAGGGTGGCTTATAAGAAATATTCTAAAAATATAGACACAAACAACTCATTGAATAACACTAGGTCATTAACACCTAACCAAAGTTTGTGACGAAATTTTCGAATAGATAGGCAACTACAGAAATAATTTGTATCTATTTCTTCAAGCTTAGACAATATCTGGATTTCTTCCACACACACACACACACACGCACACACACACACACGCACACACACACACACACACACACACACACACAAGGGTTATCTTTCGAGCTTCTGATAGTTCTTCTCCAACAAAGGAGGAGTTGGTTTCTATCGAGGAATTAAAGCTCCTTCGCTGAAAATTAGATAACAACAATGGGAAAGGATTACGTTTACTTTTCTAAACAACACATCACGCTATATGTAAACATGCATATATATACATGTATGAATATAAATACTTGTTCATATATATAGCAGTGCAGTGAAAGATACATATAGAATAAGTACTAGGCCTAAAAAATAATCCTGGCCTCGATTTCATTGACTAAAACCCTTCAAGGCGGTTCCCCCGGTATGGTCACAGTCAGTTGACTGAAACAAGCATAAAAAAAAAATGAAACAATATATATATATATATATATA
>NC_068982.1:53893512-53901731 GCF_001194135.2 Octopus bimaculoides | reverse complement strand
ATATATATATATATATATATATATATATATATACATATATATATATACACACATATATACATACACATATATATATATACACATATGTGCATTTATATATATACATATATAATCTGTAGCTCGTCAACGGAATCGCTAATTAATGAATAATTATATAGTTGCAAATACTACCGAAAACACGTGCGCAAGACAGCTACATCTTTATCCATTTAAGAATTCGAACTTAGTGCGCGAGCATAAATATATAGTCCAGCAGTGAATAAAGAAATTTAAAGCTGTATGCTATACAGTCTCAGAATTGTAAACATTACTATCGTAAAGTATGGGCGTTTAGTTCACAGGTGATCTAAACGATTAGGCACGCTAGGTAAGTGGTGTAACGGATTACTAGGGCTCGAATTTCCGATGCGACGGATATATAATTGTTAAAGAGTATAACAGTCATTAAACATTTAAGAGGACAACAAACATTGTTCGTTGTCCTCTTTAACAATTATCTATCTCTCTCTCTCTCTCTCTCTCTCTCTATATATATATATATATATATATATATATACAAACATCTATATAAATACACAGTGAAATTAATTGTAATGGAAACTAAATAATAGTGAAAGTATTATATCACATTACAATAGAGATGTTATTGTTTCACTTTTGACACGTAATAGCGAAACAGATAAGAGATTGCTTCGAGCTCACATTAGGCAAGAAGTTGAAAAGTTTTGGGGCCCATGACACGCTAAATATAAGGCATGTGTAAAATTTGAATGAAATCGGTTGGGTAGTTCTCGAGTTTTAGTCATGCACACATACAGACACACACACACAAACATTCTCGGTTTTATATATATAAAACTGTTTTATATATACGACAGGCTTCGACATAGTTTCCATCTACAGAATTCATTAACAGGCCATTGGTCGGTCTGTGGCGGGGACTGAAACTACGTGGTTGCAAACCCATATTTTTGGACTCAAAGCCATGCCTGCGCTTCCAACTCACATATATTCACACATATCTTGTAGCTATGTTTCTAAAATGTTTCACCCTATAAGCAAACATCCCAACCCTATCTGACACATATACGTACAACGTGTGTGTGTGTGTGTGTGTGTGTGTGTGTGTGTGTGCACGTGCACGCACTTATGAGGATGCATGCTTGTGTGTGCACACGTATTTGTGGGAACACATGTGTACAAATGCATATATATAGTTTCTTATGAGTTCATAAATGTCGTCTTTGAAATTCAAACACCACTATTTTGGATTTCATTTCACGTATAATATAGTATTTTATTTCATGCAGCAGGCTTCAAATTCTATATAGGTTTTAACCTGTCCATTAATTACTAACATATCATATCACTGTAAGATTTGAAGTTTATCTCATTTCATCTCTGCCTCTTTCTCACTCTTTGTTTGTTTCTTTCTTTCTCTCTTTTTGTATTTATGTAGAAGTATACACATAAATCAGTATCCACATATTTAAGTAATTTATATGTTCGGCATGCATACTTATATAAGCACACATACGCACTTACATATACGTACACATACACACACATATATATGTATGCATATATATATATATATATATATATATATATATATATATATATATATATATATATGTATCTATGTATCTATGTATGTATATATGTGTGTGTATGTGCGTTCGTGAGTGTATATGTGTGTGTGCGTGTGTGTAAGGCATTGTGAAGCTTATTCGTCAAACGAAAATCGTGTTCAGTAATGGGTTCTACACTCCACTCTAGTATCTAATGTAGTATGAAGTGGAGCATCAACTTCATGATAAGCTTGTGTACGGAATACGAGCTGAACAATAGAAAGAATAATAATAATAATTAAGCAGATAACAGCATAGCATTCAATGTTATAGAGAGCGTACACGCGTTTCATGTACATGCTGTAATATTTACATAACAGTTGTAGGAACAATACGCAGTCTTTTTCTTCCCCTCATCAGGGTCCCATAATAAATACAATAATAGAGGTTAAAAGCTCTACATACATACATACATACATACATACATACATACATGCATACATGCATACATACATACATACATACATACATACAAGTGTGCATATTATAACGATCTTTCCAAACCCTGCTATATTTTACATGGGATTTTTGGTCTTCGAAAGTCGTCTTGGTATATAAGTCGACCTACCTTTTGGGGGCGGTAAATTTTGGTCTAAATTGATACTTGCTACCATATCATTTTGAGACTGGATCCTGGCATGCGAGAACGAAAACACCCTGTACATTGGAAGAATCGAGAGAAAAAAGAGTATATAATAATTTGCATTAAGTCAAAGATTTGCTCACACCTGATCTATATAATCAGTCTTCTACTACTGTTAACTCTCATACTACATAGAACATCACTAGTGTCTATATGAATATTAAAAGAAATAGTCCAGATCTCATAAATGATAGATGACATAATGCAGGACTACATTTTTCTGGAAGTCCTCTTAGGATATTAACCAGAGCAGAACATCAACGACTAAAACTTCAAAGTTATCGACAAAACACCGATAAAATAGTAGTGCAGTCTTGAGAATAATTTTAAATTGCATCTTGTAGCGGTACCCAGTTCAAGAGTTCCAGTGTTTTTGTGGAGTGTGGAACCACTCTGACCCGGAGTAGTAGCACTTGTTAGGGTCCCAGTTATGAGGTAAATAGCATGTAATCCCAGAGCCTGGGTACGTTGAAATCATAGGATGTCTTACGATGGATGTGATTTTTTTCGGCAAATGAACATATTGAATCAATGATGAATATCACTAGATGTTGAGCGGACGAACAGACTACAAAATTTCAACGACCAGGATCAGTCAGTTTAGTTAACGATTTACTGTTATCATCTGTTGTCGTGGCTTTTGCAGATGAGATATTTTAGCAAGCAAAAGTCGAATGTTAGTAAAATCAAGGCCATTATCCATGCCTCTTCATTCGATCAGGTGAAGACGGTTACATTGGTCCAGGCCAGACCTACAAGTAAGATAAAGAAGGCAACTATCGCAACAGTGACATGATTACACTGAAAACCGAACAAAAATAGAGTTAGTTAATATTCATTTTTTAGCGTAAACACAACACTATAAATTTTGCGGATTCTGGCTATATTCGATTGCATCAGCTTAAATTTTAACCAGTATTTATTTTTTGACCCTCGAAAGAATAAATGAGGAATTCGACTTTGGTGAGATTTGAACTAAGAACGTAAATATTCATTTAGTTTAATATTGTAAATCAATTTGTCTGGTACTGTACTACTTCTTGCAGTCACCGCTCTAAGGTTATAACCATAATCCTTCTGCTATAGGCACAGGGCCTGAAATTTTGGGGAAGGGGCAAGTGGATTGCATCAACTCCCAGTGTTCAACAAGTATTTATTTTATCGGCTCCGAAAAGATGGAAGGCAGAGTCGACTGCAGCAGAAATTGAACTCAGAACGTAAAGCCGGGAGAAATGCCGTTAAGCCTCTTTTTTTTTTTGTTCCTGGTATGTAACGATTCTGCCAGTTTATAACTACTATCATTTTCTATTATTGGCGCAAGGCCCGAAATTTCGGGGGAGGGTCTAGTCGAGTATATCGTCTTGTTGTTCAACTTGTTTTTCTTAATTCTTCGATCTTGCGAAAAGTTGAAAAGCTAAATCGACCTCAGATGAATTTGAACACAGAATGTAAAACTGGAAGAAATGCGCTAATCTTTTTGTCTGGCTTGCTAACGAATTAGTTATAACTATTATCAAAAAGAAAATAAGATGCTAGAATTTTGGCAGGGCTGTGGGGTAAGTAGCTTGCTTACCAACCACATGGTTCCGGGTTCAGTCCCACTGCGTGGCACCTTGGGTAAGTGTCTTCTACTATAGCTTCGGGCCGACCAAAGCCTTGTGAGTGGATTTGGTAGACGGAAACTGAAAGAAGCCCGTCGTATATATGTATATATATATATATATATATATATATTTATTTATATATATATGTATGTGTGTGTGTTTGTGTCTGTTTTGTCTCCCCAACATCGCTTGACAACCGATGCTGGTGTGTTTACGTCCCCGTAACTTAGCGGTTCGGCAAAAGAGACCGATAGAATAAGTACTAGGCTTACAAAGAATAAGTCCTAGGGTAGGTTTGCTCGACTAAAGGCGGTGCTCCAGCATGGCCACAGTCAAATGACTGAAACGAGTAAAAGAGTAAAAGAGTAAACAGCAGCTCAATAATATACACCTGGTAAAATAAACACCAATTTGCAGTACTGCATTTGATTCATTGCTATAAAGAACAACAACGCTGTAAAATTGATAAATGCCCTTTGGTCTGATAATTTCAAAATCCTGTCCTGACGAGAAAAAAAATGACCGTTAGAGTAGTGAAAGTTGATGGTAGGTCAGAACAGAACTATCAAAATCATAATCCAATGGGAGAGCCTCTAGAATAGTAATGAGTAAACTGCGGCCCGCGGGACTTTCTGGATAACACGCTTAACATAAAATTACTTTGAATTTTTTAGTAGTGCGGCTCGCCAAACGCTGAGCCATGTCACATGCAGATCGCTTCTCGAAAAAGCTTGCCCATGCCTGCTTTTCGTTATTACTCAACCTGCTAGAAACAGCAAGTTGAACAGTAACGAAGAGCACTTCAACCGATTTAAAAACAAAAACAAAAAATTGTGGACGATGAGGCTCTAGATTGTTATGGAACTGCCATGGATGGAAGACTTAATTTTAAGAGTCAATCCCGACTTAACACTGAACAAGCAACAACTACCACCTTCGCCAAGGGTTCCAGTTGATCCGATCAACGGAACAGCCTGCTCGTGAAATTAACGTGCAAGTGGCTGAGCACTCCACAGACACGTGTACCCTTAACGTAGTTCTCGGGAATATTCAGCGTGACAAGGCTGACCCTTTGAATTACAGGCACAAAAGAAATCGGAAGAAAGTTGTGGTGAAAAAGTACAGCAGGGTTCGCCACCATCCCCTGCCGGAGCCTCGTAGAGCTTTAGGTGTTTTCGCTCAATAAACACTCACAACGCCCGGTCGGGGAATCGAAACCGCGATCCTCTGACCGCGAGTCCACTGCCCTAACCACTGGGCCATTGCGCCTCCGCTGCTTTCGCCACCACAATGGTAGCAACAGTACTTAAACTGTAATTGCCGCCATCCTATTACGTCAGGTACTACTGGTAACATCTTAAAGATTCGCAATTATGTTGATACTGGTTTATTATCCAATTTCGCTTCCTACCATTTCCCCTAGCTTTTTCTGTCTTTTTCTTTTTCCTTCCTTTTTTGTTTTTGTTTTGTTATCTTCTAACTTTCACTGCTGATCCATCTCGTTTGGCCTCGATTTCTGTTTTTTTTTTAGTTCTTTTCTTTCTGCATGATAGCCATGTTATTAGATATGATATGGAAACGTTGTAAAACTTCAGCATGTGCTTACGATTAAATTTAAAACCTAAGATCTCAGCAGTGAAACATTTTCGCATTAAATTCGTTACAGCTTTTCTTTCATGTAAACTTGATACTATAGTAACTTGCACTTCCCTGCCGCAGGCGGTTGAAACAATATATACCTAACAAATGTTTTGTTGCGATGTGGTTGAATAAGTTAACTTGCCTACATAAAACTGATTCCGTTAAAAAAAAAAGAAAGTGTTGCACTAACAACAATAACAACATCTTATAAACAATTCCAGAATTCTACGGAGGGATCCATATCACTGACAAAACTGAGTGTAGAGGAACAAATGCTGCCCTCCGATTGAGTCAACTTTGCTTACCTCCAGTCACAGAAGGAATGTATTGGCATAGGAAAAAGAGATAAAGCAACAAACACACACACACACACACACACACACACACACACACACACACACACACACACGAAACTTATGAAATGCTGTTGTTTTTTTTTATATATAAACAGACATTTTTTGAGTTTCAGATATTTTTCACTCGTGAATCTATGTAGAATAGTAACACTCGGCACAGACGTGGCTGAGTGGTAACAAAATTTGCTTCCCAACCACATGATTCCGGGCACAGTTCACTGCGTGGCACTTTGCGCAAGTGTCTTCTACTATAGCCTCGAGTCGACCGAAACAATGTGAGTGAATTTGGTAGGCAGAAACTGAAAGAAACCTGTCATACATATGTGTATGACAACCGCTTGACAACTGGTGTTGGTGTGTTTACGTTCCCGTAACTTAGTGGTTCAACAAAAGACGGATATTATAAATAAGAGACTTTAAAAATTTCTTCATGGCTGCAGTCTAACGACTGAAACACGTACATGAAGACAGTTTCAATTCGTGACGTAGTTGCGATTTCTTTTTCGAACAGCTTCAGATCACTTTGATATAATAGGAAGCCTTGAACGCATGATAGCCCTGTTCATTACTAGCTAAATGTAACAAAGATGTTCAATCCTTTCTAAACAACGAATATTGCTAAATAAATCAGTATGAGGACTGAAAGAGGGAAGGGTAAATTACCGTATTTACTATAATTTATAGAGCTTCTAACATTTTTAAACTTGTACAACACCATGGCGGAGAAGAATTATATGGATGCAAACGCTCTTATATTCCTATGAATAAACAGGAAGCGGGTGCCAAAAATTTCACTTACATTTGAAGCAGGAATGAGACATTTTCAGTTTGAGAACCGCTGTAATAAATCACTGCATGTCAATGTGCCACGGTGTGATTTTTATGGCTTATTCAAGTGAGAAAGGGCAGACAGCACCTTTGATATTTTCAAAATCTCCTAGTCTGGTAGGGAGAGAAATAAATAAGCTACAACTCACAGTTTGCTGCTATTCAATATTTCTAACACTGTAAGTAGTCCAGCTGGGAATCATTGGTTGTGTGCTGGCCTAGAAACGAATAAGAAGTCTCCCGAGACGTTAGATATGAGCACAAGACATCTGTTGTTGCTGCCAGTGGACTTCTGATGGAGAACGGTTTCACTTTGTCTTCTGACCGGGAGAAATACAGCACAAAGGAAGATGCTGTATATGAAAATGAGGAGCTATCCTCACACTTAAGGCCTGCTTCTAATATTTTAGTCCACTGAAGACACTGTAAAGCCAAGTCAGGTGTTAAATTGGGTGACTATTTTGTCTGCCACTAAGCAAAGGCTTGAAACAATAGGTACATACATCGGACTTAGTTGTTCAGTTAGCTTCTTACTTGCTGCAAATGTAGATCCAGCAAAGATTATTTTGAGGTTACAGGACAACTATCACAACAACAACAACAATAATCCTTTCTACTATAGGCACATAACCTGAAATCTGGGGGAGGATGTATAAGCGATTATAGTGACACCAGTGCTCAACTGGTATATATTTTATCGACCTCGAAAAGATGGAAAGCAAAGTCGACTTCAGCAGAATTTGAACTCAGAACGCAAACACGGAGGAAATGCCGCTAAGCATTTTGTCCAGCGTGCTAACGATTCTGCTAGCTCACCATCTTAATTACAATAATTCGATTACATCAACCCTGGTATTCAACTGGTACTTATTTTATCAACTCTGGGAGGATGAAAGTCAAAGTCAAACCCGGCGGCATTTGAACTCAGAGGGTAAAAATGGACGAAATACCGCTAAGCATTTTGCCCGATGCTCTAACGAATCTACCAGCTCGCCGTCTTAATAATAATAATAATAATAATAATAATAATAATAATAATAATAATAACAATAATTCTTTTTAATTTTGGCACGAGGTCAGCAATTTTGAGAAGAAGAGGCTTGTCTATTACATCGATCTCTGCGTTCAGTTGGTACTTACATTGTTGGATCTTACAAACTCCAGTACACACCAGCTGCGTTGCTGTAGGGTGGCGGCCATTTTTATATTTCCTTGCACCTCTGTGGTTTTCAGGTCAAAGATGTCTAATGACCTGAAAAAAAAAAAATAATGAAATAACTGTTGTTAGAGAATCGGTTCACATGTTTATCAATTAATTTGAATTAGTTTAAATATCATAACATCGTGAAATCAGGAAGTGTTTTTGTGGACACCCTGTATTGTGCGCGTGTTCGTATTATATATGTCTGTTTATCTCACATAAACGTATGAATACGTATTTTACCTATCTAGCAAGCATTTCTCTCTTTCCCTCTCACTTGATATATACATACATATATATATATATATATATATA
>NC_068982.1:53888765-53892637 GCF_001194135.2 Octopus bimaculoides | reverse complement strand
ATATACATAATGCTCACACAGACACAGATATATGTGTGTGTGTGTCCAATGAATTTCTATTCTACTTTCCCAAAAAAGTAACTAGAGACTGATTCCATCTTCATATCATTAAACTAAGTGGATAATGAAATCAACAATATCTGACATCTCAGAAAGAATATGGCTGGAGCGGTTTGATGACCGTTCCTCAAAGAAGACTATCCAGTTTCTTTCCTATTTTGTGGAGACACTTGGTCGAGTCATTAGAGTTAACGAATGCAAGGCCATGGGTTCGATTTCTGGCCCAAGTGGCACGTAGTGTTGTTGAGGAAGTTACATCACTCCATGCTGCTCCATTATATTTAGCTAAAAATTACTACCAGGTGATTGTTGTTGTCACCTTTTCTCCTTCCTAATGTCATATTCGCGATGTTCTATTTATTCAAGTGTGAAAGGATCGATAAATGTCTGTGACTGCTTGCAACTATATAGGCACCAAAAACAATTGGCGAAGGCGTGGTAAAACTTATCAGGTTATAATTGTCTTTGAGTGACAGCTAAGCTCCAAATTCTTCATGGCTGAAATAAAGATCTTTATCGTGAATTCAGCAAGAGCATAGACAGATTTAATCATATTATTTCCACTGTAAAAGTAAAAAAAAGAAGAAGAAAAAAAAAGAAGAAAAAAAAACAATAAAAGAAAAAACAAAAAACTATCCAGTTTTAGACTCCATGGAAAGCTACTGTATTAGATTGCGTGTTTCCCAATGATATCGACAAAATTCATTGAAGTCAAGTAAAGGTCATCTTGCTCCACTGTGTTGGGTCGACTTGTCTTTATCATATACATCAACAACATCACAAAGGTCACCAAAATTTTTCCCAAACTCTGATCTTCAGAAAGTTAGTATCAGATAGATGACCAGATAAATCTCTAATCTGACCTTACGAGGCGTGTAATCTAATGGATAAAATATAACAATACGTTACGGAAGGAGAATTAACAAGGAGTTTATCTGCTTTGGAGAAAAGGATGTGCTTAAACACTGATACGGTCTTTTCCCAGGGGAACTTCCTATAGCCTCTAAAGACATTAGATACTTTCGCATATATATCGACAATTGACCTTTGTTGGAATGACCACAACAACAATAACATCGATATAAACCCTCAGTCTTTGGATCCTCAGAACATTTCACTCTAGAGATCCAGATTTAATTATTTAATTATTTGCCGTTTCTCTACCCTTGTACGAGCCCACCTGAAATATTGCTCATTGCTGTAATCTTCACATGCTAAACGAAATATAATGAGGATCGAGAGGCATCCGAGGATAATTACAAACATGAAAAATAAATGGAATGAAGACCTTGATAACTGGAATCACGTCAAAAACATTCATGAATGGTTAGTCAGCAGTGTTTTGTTTCAATGTTCTTTTTGTACTGAAGAGTATATCAGAGGATATTATTATCCAACACTCTACAGCGGCGAGCAGGTAGAGTCGTTAGCATACTGGTGAAATTGCTTAGCAACATTTCGTCTGTCTTTCCTTTAAGGTGGCGAGCTAGCAGAATCGTAACCACGTCAGAAAAAAATGCTTAGTAGCATTTCTTCCGAGTTCAAATTCTACCGGCGTCGACTATGCTTCTCATCCTTTCAGCTTTGATAAAATAAGTGCCAGTTAAGCCCAAGAGTCGATGTAATCGACTTACACCATCTCCCGAATTTGCTATCCTTGTGCCAAAATTTGAAACCAACATGATATTAGGAAATATATTGCAAGAAATAATACAAAAATATATTGTATCATTTTCAGAGTACGAGGTAGAGTTTAGTTGTGAATAAATATGATTATAAAAAGGTGAATTCTTGTAGACGTATCATGTTTTATAGTACAAAATAAGGACGAAGAAGGTTATATTTCTATTTAGTTGTGAATGAAAAGAGATATAAAGAATCAAAGGAGACATTCGTAATAATCCTTTCTATTATAGGCACAGGGCCTGAAATTTGGGGGAGGGGGATAGTCGATTACATCCACCCTAGTGTTTCATTGGTACTTAATTTATCGACTCCGAAAGGATAAAAGGCTAAGTCGACCTCGGCTGAATTTGAACTCAGAACGTAGCAATGAGCGAAATACTCCATTCGTAATAATGATAGCTCATGTAGCTATCAAATATTGCGAACAGTTTGTCTTTATTTTTGCAGACAGATAAAAAGACGATACAGTTGATCTAGTTTAATCCTGTGTTGTTATTTCATCAGCGATTGAGTACACTCTTTAACTGTTCATAGAAACACTTCTTAAAATATTATGACCCTACTGATATCAAGAGCTCAAGTAAATCAATGAGAACGATTTACACATTTGACACACACTTATCCAATCAAATCTTTTATAGATTTCCAAATATCAACAGTTGTAAACACATTTCTTGGAATTCATTTTATATCATCTTCCGAAGAGCGGAAACGAGAAAATAAGTTCAGCATCCAAAAACTGTACATAACTCTATTTTTGCTGTTGAATACTCTTGTTTCTTCTTCCTGTGCGCCTGCGTTTACAGATAAACACACACACACACACACACATGAATATACATACTCAGACACGCGAACACACACACACACACACTCTCTCTTTCTTTCTCTCTCTCTCTCTCTCGCTCTCTCACTCTCTATATATATGTGTGTGTATGTGTGTATGTGTGTTTGCCCCCACCATCGCTTGACCACCGATATTGTTGTGCTTACGTCCCCGTAACTTAACGGTTTGGCAAAGAGACCAATAGAATAAGTGTGTGTGTGTGTGTTTAATAATATATACACCCCAGAATCCGCGAAAATAGCCTTTAGTACAAGAAGGGCTTTTGAGCCTCTTTTGCTATGCGTGGGTGGGTAAGACAATGCACATTATTTTGCGTATTAACGAATATAAATTAATTTTAAGGATTTATATATATATATGTGTGTATAGCTGTATGTAAATACATATGCGTGTACATATACATACACGTTTTTAGAATAAAAACGATATTTTGCTTGTTTTTGTGTTTGTTATATATAGAGTATTCGAAAAACGTGTGATTGAGTGTAAAATCCCACACACGCGCACGCGCACAGACACATCCATAAATATATATCCAAAGAGAAATCTACAATAGAAGTGTGCTGTCGAGGTTTTGTAGGGCGTTCATCCTGAAATGCTCTGACTGAGCTTGGAGTTACTGTCATAGGCAAACAGGTCTATAAATTCCGTCACTGAAGCTGCAGAGAATGCTACCTGTTGCTTTGGATAAAGACAGCAGACCAGTGTTGGCTGTTATTGGGATGCAAGCTGGGATTTGATCAACTCCGGCTGAGTCAACTGGGCGACGGGATTTATGCTGAAGTACCCGAATCCCACTGAGGCCTCAGAAACAACACTGATAATGCATCCCTGGGCATTGTGTGATGTATCTTGACACAATGTTTGTGTATGTGCATCCGCATACACCTACATATCAATATATTTGCATATGAATGTATATTACATATATATATATATATTTATATCAGGGCATTACTATACAATAATGCCTCACGCTATGAGGGACGCTTACCGAACGCGAGGAAATGCAACTCTCAAAACCAGCCCCTTAAAAACAGACTGTATATATATATATATATATATACAGTATGAATGCACGCCACACCCATATATATGCTTAATTTATCGACCCCGAAAAGATAAAAGGCAAAGTCGACCTCGGCTGAATTTGAACTCAGAACGTAGCGTTGGGCGAAATACTGCATTCGTAATAGACCAGCTAGCAAACATTGTGAACAGTTTGTCTTTATCTTTGAAAGGATTATTACGAATGTCTCCTTTGATTGTTTATATCTCT
>NC_068982.1:53885002-53888481 GCF_001194135.2 Octopus bimaculoides | reverse complement strand
ACACACACACACACACACACACACACACACACACACACACACACACACACACATACACATGTACAAGTGCATATAATTAATAGTTAATAAACATTAATTGGAAAAACACAAGAACAAAGCTTGACAAGTATGAAATCAGTTTAAAGCCCGCGAAGTTGAAAGGAGACCTTTAGCGATTCAGACAGTAATCTTTCATCAACATGAAATAGTGAAGAGTAAGAGAAAGGGAAAAAAAAATTGATGACAAAATTACAAATTTGTAGAAAGGCAGAGAAAGAACGCATGAAAAAGTTAAAGGTTAGTAACTTGAGAAAATGCTGTTATAAGAGGCATATTGAGAAGAGAAAATGTGGAAGGTGTGTAGAGTGTATCAGAGTATATCTGTGTCTAGAAAGAGATATGTTGATGTGTGTATAATCGTTAGTTGTATGGTGTGAAATTGTGTAGGTGAGGATACAAGAGTGCATTTGTGGTAGGCGGAACAAAGATGTTAAAGAAACATATGGGATGATAACAACAAAGTTAAAGATGTTATTTTACGTGTGTGTAGAGTTTTTTCACAGTATACTGATCTTTCTGCCCGCTCGTCTTCCTATAATGATTGTTTGTAATTTAGGCGCAGTACCAGTAATTACTGAAGGACGAAAGGCATTAGTCGTTAACAACGGCCCTAGTATTTAGACTGGAACTTTATTTCATCGAATCTGAAAATACAAAGTTGTCCTCAAAGGGATTTGAACTCATAACGAGCAGGAAAAAATACCACAATATACTTTTACCGGCGCTCTATCGATTTTGCTAGCTCGCCGTCTTATAATCATGGCTAATTTAGGCCAAGGCCAGTAGTTCTAATGGACGGGTTAGTCCATGTCATCAGCCCCTTAAATAGACTGGTACCTTATTTTATCGACCCTAAAATGAACAAATGCGAAGTTGATCTCGGCCTGATTTAAACTCAGAATGCAAGACTGTTTTAGGAGCGCTCTAACAATTCTGCGAGTTTGTCGTCCTTTAATCGTAGTTTCTAATTTAGACACAAGGTGGAGCTGCTAGTCGATCACTTCGCTTCCAGTTCTCAACTGGTATTTGTTTTATATCCGCACCGAAAGGAATTTGAACACAAAACGTGAAGATGGAACTCCGTTAAACATTTTGTCCGGCGTGGAAACGATTCTGTCAGGTCATCGTATTTGTTGCCCTATAATAAACTGCAATTTATGTACAAGACCAGCAAATTTTAAGAATAGGCTTAATGGTTAACAATGACACTATGCTTCGACCAGTGGTTCCCAACCCTTTTATTTAAATGAGTTTTCCCACTGACCCCTTTTAATATGCTTATCCTTATATATATATATATATATATATAAAATTTTGAATTTAGTTCACGGAACTCCCAGTACTACGTTTGCAGACCACCAAAGGTACGCGGACCCCAGTTTGGGAACCGCTGGCTTAGGCTGATACATTATTTTAGGGATCTTAAAAGGATGAAATGAGAAGTGGTCCTACGCTGGATTTGAACTTAAAAAATAAGAAGCAGGAATATATTCCACAAGGAAGTTTTACTGGCTTTCTAACGATTCCGCCAGTTCGCTGTCCTGTAAACTGCTTTTCTAATTTAGGCAAAAACGCAAGCAAACTTGAGCGGATGGGTTAGATTATTACATCGCTACTTGACTGGTACTTCAAGTTTTCGAAGTTAACTTCTGTCAAATTTGAATGCAAAGAACTGGATCAAATACCACAAGGCTTTTTAATCTAACGCTTAAACAATTTTTACTTTAACTTGTTTCCACCATTAGACTGCGGCCATGCTGGGGAACTGTCGAAATCAGACACAAAACATTTTCCCAAATTTAGAGAAAAGCAACAATCGATTATACCAAATCCCACCCGACCCCTCAGCCTTCCAGTAATTAGCTGGTATTGTATTTTAATTTTATCACCTCCGGAAGTATGTATAAAAAGCAAAATTCGCCTCAACGGGATTTGAACTCAGGGCATAGGGAACCGAAAACAGTAATAATAATATTTATACAACTACAACAGCAAACATACAATCTTCAGGATCCGCCCCGATTCGGCGTCACTAATTTTAATTTTGAGCAAAATGTTCCAGTCAACCTTACCCTTATTGACCTCTGCCCTAATAAATACACAGCCTTAAGGTTCAACATATATTTTTTTTCTTTTCGCTTTTACCACCTCTCCCCCACTTTGTCCGCTATTTTCACCTGTTTTCAAGGTATTTTCCCTCCACTCCCACTTAATAACCTTCCGTCTGCAACCTTGCCTTTATTCGCCAGCGTACCTCTCTTTTTTATTCGTTCTCTTTTACTCACTACGCTCAACTCCTTACTCTCTCTCTCACACACACTTTCCCTTCTCTCTCTCTATTTTTCTCTCCCTCTCTCTCATACTCACCCCCACACTCTTTCACTCTCTCTATGTATGTATTTCCTCCGCTAAGAGTGTTACTCTAGCCGTCAAATACTGTACTCACCAACCTCTGTTATTTGTTTATTTGTTTAATATCTCAACTTCTATCCTGTCCCGGTATAAAGTTTGCGGATGTCTATGTGTGACTGTCTTACATATATGCGAGTGCGTTTATGCGCGCACGTGCTTATACATGCATGTATGTGCGCGTATTTGTGCGTGTGTGTGTGTGTGTGTGTGTGTGCATGTTTGTATTGCACACGTGTGATTCTTAAACAGTGCTTTCATTAAAGGTACGCATGCGTATTTGCGCGTGTATATGCGCGCGTTCGTGTGAGTGTGCGTATGTGTGCGTGTATGTGCGCGCATGTATGTGTGAGTGATCGTATGCATGCATGTATGTGCGTGCGTATTTGCGTGTGTCTTGCACATGCACAATTCTTCATGTGTGTATGCACGCGTGTGTGCGCGCGTGTGTAAGCATGCACTTGTACGTGCAAATGCAAGCGTACGTGTTTATGTTGCATATGTGTGATTCTTAAAGGACGTTCATGAATACATGCGCGCGTGTGCGCGTGTGTATGCGTGTGTATGCGCGTGCACATGTGTATGCCTGCTAGTGTGTGCGAGTATGTTTGTGTGCGTGAGTGTATGTGAGTGCATGTCTTGCACGTGAGTGATTCTTAAAATGCTTTTGTTTGCGTACGCCCGCGTGTGTACGTGCGTTTGTATGACCGCGTGCGCGTCTGTGCATATACATACATGTATGTACGCATGTGTGTGTGTGTGTGTGTGTGTGTGTTGTGTGTTGCACATGCATGATTCTTTCTTAAGCAATAAATAAATTTATTAATCCAATTTACATCGAATATGTTTTTTATCGATTACAAGAAAGATTACAAATTTTTTTTCAGAAATTGCATAAAAAAATGGCTTTGATGCTTTCATGTCCGGCAGACCTCTCCTATTAGTCGCTCAATTAGAAAAGCATAGTTATGTTTTTACTCAGAATCGGTATCGTGCTGTACAATATACTT
>NC_068982.1:53882607-53884289 GCF_001194135.2 Octopus bimaculoides | reverse complement strand
GAGAGAGAGAGAGAGAGAGAGAGAGAGAGAGAGAGAGAGAGAGAGAGAGAGAGAGTCATCGTACATTTGCATTACCTTCTTTCTAAGATATAATACCTCTCTGTCATGATGACGAAGGCATACAACGAGCATGGCCAGTCCAAGACTTCACCTTCTAGATACTGATGGTGCTTCAACACAAGACGAACTATGCGGCTGAACAAGTGATCGACTACTCTGTCTTATACAGAATCTCCGAAAGTGACGCCATTTTGAGTCACATTTGGGCGTTATCCTACTCAACGCAACGAACGCTTTGCCATCTGTATGTGCCTTGATTTATTTTGGAAAGGAAACTTGAACTTACATCAAATATTACTAGCGACAAGCATAAATACAGCCATCAAATGCAGGATAACTAGAGACTACAAACACCACAGTTTTCTAGGGTTTCCCCTCTTCCGTGTGCATTTACAAAGATAAGTAAATATACACACGTAAACACACAGAAACATTAACACACATACACACACGAACACGCATATACACGAATATGTATATAGAATTTCAGTTGAATAACATTAGCCATGTGAAGTGACACACCATCGTCATGGAAGATTACGCTACCACCAGAAAAACAATGTGTGTACCATAGAATGAACATGATCCTCTAAAATACTCAGTTAATCATTGACGTTAACTCTGTTGTATATAACATCTAAAGAGCAAAGAAAATTCTGTGATATGGCAGCCAAAATCATCACAGAGCCATTTCCAATCTTAGTGATATGAACCAAGAAATCAAGGCTGAAGCTTTCTTGGGGATGTCTCTACGCATAACTTGTCCCAACATGAGAAAAGCGGTGATGATGATTCATCAGTGAATATTATATTGTTCCATTGAGCCAGTGGCTGCTTCTAATAGATAGTCTAAACATCCTTGTCTCGCTTTTCAGTGTTGGTGGGGGACAGGAGAGGTTTAGCAATTGCAGGCTTCCCATAGTATCCAGCTTTATGGAGTTCAATACGAAGGTTTTTGATTGACTATTGGTGAGGTGGTGGTTTAGCTCTAAAATCACTTTTGCTCTCGTAGTTCTATGGTTTTTAAACACAATACGTTTCACTATTCTGCGGTCCCTCTCTGTGAGCCTTTCTATCCTTCTAGAATTATGCATGTCAGAGCTGGTTTCACTTTGTTTTGGAATGCCAACATAATTTTGTGTGTGTTACACGTGTGTAAATAAATCTTAAAATTGCTTTAACGCTTACACGGACGAGCGCATGTGTGCGTGCGCATGCAAGCACGCATATTTGCGCGCGCGCATGCAAGCACGCATATTTGCGCGCAAATGCATGCGTGTATGTGCGTGCATGTCTGTGTTTGTGTGAGTGTGTGTGTGTGTGTGTGTGTGTGTGTGTGTGTGTGTATTCGTGCACGCATGTGCATTTCTGTGTGTGTCAACAAGCATTGAAAAATTCATGTTTTAATCCCTGAAACCCCAGACAAGGGTACTCCAACAATCTGACGTCTTTGGAAATCAGATAGATCAATCATTTTAACTCATTTAATATAAAAAATCTGCTGAAGAAAAAGAAAAAAAAACGCGGGCTATATCATGAATTACGGGTATGTAATGCAAATTAAAACGTGTATGCAAACTAGAATAGTTCCGAATTTCCCATATTGCAAATGGTAAATAAAA
>NC_068982.1:53878197-53882079 GCF_001194135.2 Octopus bimaculoides | reverse complement strand
TATATATATATATTTATATATACACACACAAACATACATACGTATATAGACGTATGTATATACAAACACACACACACACACACACACACACATAGTAGTGACTATTTGTGAGGAGGGTAGTACACATTGTTTATAAAATACTTTAGGAATAAACTTTATGAATTATAACTGTCAGCCATTGCCACTTTCATAAGATCGATTTCACCCCTAATTAGCATAATTACCGGAAGGATATCGTGTCATATATAGAGGAAATGGCGGCCTTTTTATATAGAAAAAAATTACTTCCGGTGAGAAAGAAAAAAATCCGTTCCAAAACAACTGAATATGTTTCTGTAGAGAAGTTGACCTACATACGAGTAACCTAGTTCTAATAAATTTTTTAAATGGTACACTTGTTGATTTTACTTAGAAATCATACTTAGTTAAATTCAAACACACATGCTCTTTCAAATAGACACACTTACACACACAGACATAGATACAACATAGACAAGCAGTCACAAGTGTTTGAGTATGGTGTGTACGTGCACATATGTGTATATATGCATGTATGCACGTATACGTATATATATATATATATGTGTGTGTGTGTGTGTGCGCGTATGTGTATGCATACATACATGCATACACACACACACATATATATATATATATACATAAATATAATTAAGGGATCAGCAAAATATTTGCTTCACCATATACCGAAGTTCAGAAAATAGCAGCTAAAAAAGCTGAGAATCTCAGTCAGAAAAAGGAAATATATATATATAAATATATATGCACACACACACACAAGAGTAGCTTTTTTCGGTTTCTATCTGTAAAATCCACTCAGTGCTCAACTCGTACTTATTTTATCGACCACGAAGGTATTAAAAGCAAAGTCGACCTCGGCAAAGTTGGAAATTATAATTTTTGCTTCTTTATATTAACTTTAGTCTTTAACTATATTCTTAACTCCAATAAAAGCAGCGTACTGCCTTTTTAACATGCCGAACAAAAATCCTTTGCAGCATTTCGTTCGTCTTTAAGTTCTGAGGTCAATTTCCGTCGACTTTGACTTCGCCTCTCTTCCTTTCGGAGTCGATGAAATGAGCACCAGTCAAGCACTGAGGGCAATATAATCAACTAGTCCCCTCCCTCAAAATTTTCAGGCCTTGTGCCTGTAGTAGAAAGGATATTATTGGCTTAAATGTAATTTGATTCTTCGTGTTTCGACTCTGTAACTGGTTTCCGTAGTTAATGAGTTTATTAGTTTATCAAAGAGAGAAAGGCATCTCATAAAAAGTTATCTAATATGATAAGACTAATGCGGTCGAGTCAAATGTTGTATCAAATTATTTATCAACGAGTATTAAATATTGGTTTCAATTTTTGGCTCAAGACCAGTAATTTCGGGTGAGGGAATAAGTCGATTACATCGATCCCAGTGTTCAACTGGTATTTACATTATCGACTCCTAAAAGATGAAAGGTAAAAACGACCTTGGAGTAATTTGAATTCAATGAGTATTAACTATCATCGAGCAAGAGAACATTTTTTTTTGGTATGAGTAAGTGTGTGCGCGTATATGTGTGTGTGTGTGTGTGTGTGTGTGTGTGTGTGTGCGTAATATTCCAACATTTGCAGGAATTGAAGCATGTAGAATTAGGTGCCCCACTTAGAAACAGTGAGGAAAAAAATGGAAAAAGCATTTACAGTATACAATATATCCCGATGTGTAAGATGCGTTTTTTCTGTTTTTTCTAATTATTAAATGTAGCAAAAAAATTGCCATTCGTTAAATTTAACCGTATTATGGATTGGATACCGAGTGCATGATGAAATATATTAAAACTGCTTTAGTCCCCCCCCACACACACACACAAAATATACTTTGATCTTATGTCAGTATACGTCTTATGCACAGGCAAATACAGTAGTTGAACTGAAGAACAGAATTTTCAACTAGGACACATTTTGGAAGTTGTACACCCATAAATATAGATATTAGGATGTTAATGCATACGTCTATATTTACATTTATCTGAATGTTCATACATAGAAGAGAAGACAAAAGCGTATTGGCGCGATGATAAACTAGTCTTAATTTGCTATATAAATTAGTCTCCGACATTTCCTCCTCATACATAATCAATATAACTATTAAGCTAGTTCAAATATCTTCGCATTTATTCGCTGAAAGGTTACTGACTCTGTGTTAATAAACACAATAATCAAGTAGGACTTGACAACTTGACATTTTTAGCAAAGAAACGAATAGTATACAATAAAGGACAGAATAATCAGTCTCATTTCAATACTGATTTTTAATTATACAAGTTTTCGCCTGTCAATGACATGTTTCAACTGGAAAATTTCTGCTTACACGTTTCTTTCTACATGTCGTTGACAAGTTTTTTCTGGCTAATATCGCAATAATTAAAAAGCAAAAGTAAATAAATAAAATATATTCCTATGTTATAATTTCTCAAACAGTTTATACGCGGATAGGAAGAATTCCGATTCACTTATTCATCGTTAAACTTAGATTTTAAACTATGTTTTCAGATCATAATCAATTTCAATATTTCGCTTTTTTAGCTCATTTCGGTCGTGAGACTGCGGCCATACTGGGGCACCATCGTCAAGAACTTTTAGTTGAATGAATTGGCCCCAGGACTTATTTTACTTTTTTTATCCTGGTGTTTATTCTTACGTCCGTCCTTACGTTCCAAGTTCAAATTCGCTGAGGTTCACTCTGCTTTTCATCCTTTCGGGGTCGATAAAATAAACATCAGTTGAACACAGTGTCGCCTTAATTGATTTTCACCCTTCATCGAAATTGCTGGCTTTGTACCGAAATTCGAAACATGTGTGCGTGTAAGGCGGCGAGCTGGCAGAATCGTTAGCACGCCCGGACAAAATACTTAGCGGCATTTCGCCCGTCTTCACGTTATGAGTTCAAATACCGTCGAGGTTGACTTTGCTTTTCATTCCTTCGATAAAATAAGTACCAGTTGAAAACTAGGGTCGATGCAAACGACTTACTACCATCCTCGAAATTGCTGGCCATGTACCAAAATTGAAAACCACCATATCTGTGTGTTGTGTGTCGCTGTTTGTCTGTCTCTCTGTCTCTGTCTGTCTCTCTCTCTCTCTCTCTCTCTGTAAAGTATTATATAAGTGATTATGTGCGTGTGCACAAGTGTATATTTGTCTTTTTGTTTTCCCTTTATGTGCACATACATGCACACGAGTGTTTCCAAGTATTCTTGTACCTAAACGAACGAGCAGGGAAGGCTGAGGGTATTTAAATATATGTAATTACTTTTGCTGAATATTAAATATTTAATGAATTTTAAATGTAATTACTAGTTTAGTGTGCTTGTGTTTCCTGCTATCAGATATATCCCCACCAAGATATTAGAATGCTCTGCCGACATGTGCATTAACCGTATATGCAGGCATTAAAGCATATACATACATACAAACATATATATATACAGCTGCACATTCATATACTGAGCATAAGGCAGTGTATTAATGGGTTTGACGCGAGTGGGAATTGCAATGAACCGAAAAGCACTCAATACTCCTATGTAAGGCAGCGAGCTGGCAGAAACGTTAGCGCGCCGGGCGAAATGCTTAGCGGTATTTCGTCTGCCGTTACGTTCTGAGTTCAAATTTCGCCGAGGTCGACTTTGCCTTTCATCCTTTCGGGGTCGATTAAATAAGTACCAGTTACGCATTGGGGTCGATACAATCGACTTAATCCGTTTGTCTGTCCTTGTTTGTCCCCTCTGTGTGTAGCCCCTTGTGGGCAGTAAAGAAAAAGGTATTTCGTCTGCCGTTACGATCTGAGTTCAAATTCCGTCGAGGTCGACTTTGTCTTTCATC
>NC_068982.1:53873930-53877429 GCF_001194135.2 Octopus bimaculoides | reverse complement strand
CACACACACACACACACACACACACACACATATATATATTTGGTTAATGAAAGACGAAAGCTGGAAGATACGAGAATTATTACTAATCGCTACAATTGTTTCGACCCGTCTTACATCGATACCTCACGGAGCATCCAACGGTTCTGGAGCATCCAACGGTTCAGGAACATCCAACGAAGTAAATATGTATTTTAGGGTGATAAATAGATATAACTCGTTAAAATAATAGTTCTGTAATATATCTTCTCAGTTCGTGTAAAAAAAAAAAACACCAAGTTAAATGATATAGATTCATTTATATAGAAGATCAATAATAAAATAACAGATGCAAAAAAGAAACGAACACGCAATACAGGAGGAAGTAAGCTACCAGGTATATACAGTACAAAGCAACCATGCCCTGGGATGTGTCAATCAACATAGACAGAGAGATAGATCAAGGCCAAACAGTCGGATAATGTTATGTTGAGTTCCTAGTAAAGGCAATGTTTTCGAATCGAAGAATCAATACCAAAAGATTATATATCCCCAAAAGAAATGAAGAAATTGTCCAAAATAATGATACTGAAATGATCAGGGTGAAAAAAGGAAGACTCTTCATATCAAATTATGCCTTAAGAACGATCAAAAAAATTTGGAGATAAATACACAAAGAAAAACACCAGATGCAAGCAATTACGTACAACAAATGGGAGATAGTAGTACAAATCGTGGCAGCACATATTATTACGTCGAATACTGCTAATGCAAAACAAAACACCAATATGAAACAAAATAATACTTTAGGCGCACAGAGCTGCACTCATTGGTGCAGCGAAAGCGCGCAATAAAAATAAGACCACTACTGAATGATAATAATAATAATAATAATAATAATAATAATAATAATAATAATAATAATAACGATAACTTTAAAAGCAAGGACTAAAAAGATCGTATTTATATTCATTGTCGTTAGAAAAACAGTGTCGGTTATCATAAAAAGACAGCAAATATATCGTTGGCTCCATAAACTCAGTCATATTAGTTTTCGTCTATTTAGAACTGTCACCTCATATATATTGTTGTTTTTTTTCCTTCTTCTTTTTAAGCAATAATTTCTACCTTTTCCATCATTTTTTTCCCCTTTCTCTCACGGCACGGCATACTTGCATTGCTTCATTCTTCTTCTTCTTCTTCTTCTTCTTCTTCTTCTTCTTCTGCTTCTTCTTCTTTTTCTTCTTCTTCTTCTTCTCCTCCTCCTCCTCCTCCTCCTTCTTCTTCTCCTCCCCCTCCTCCTCCTCCTCCTCCTTTTTCTCATCATTTCTTTCTTTCTTTCTTTCGTTCTTTCTTTTAATACACCCTAGTTATATAAATATTTTCTGGCTTAAACTCGTTCGTGACCACCAATGTAACACACATCCATATAAACATATAAACCCATGCAAACCCAAATATACATAAATATAACGTTTGTGTCAGTGTCTTCATATATTCCTGTATTTCTATTTTATTATCTCTCCCTCGCTTACGTGCTGGGGCTCTCTCTTCTCTTTTCCCTTTCTGTTTATCTCTGTACAACACACAGACACACACATCTATCTATCTATCTATCTATCTATCTATCTATTCATCATCGTATATAAAACATATAGGCGCAGGCATGGCTGTGTGGTAAGAGGCTTGCTTCTCAACCACATGGTTCCTGGTTCAGTCCCACTGCGTAGCACCTTGGGCAAGTGTCTTCTACTATAGCCTTGTGAGTGTATTTGGTAGACAGAAACTGAAAAAAGCCCGTCGTATATATGTATATATATGTATATGTTTGTGTGTCTGTGTTTATCGCCCCGCACCATCGCTTCACAACCGATGTTTGTGTGTTAATGTGCTTGTAACTTAGCGGTTGGGCAAAAAAAAACGATAGAATACGTACTACACTTACAAAGTAAGTCCTTGTCAATACCTTTGTGATACAGGCGGATACAGGGAAATCCCGGCTCACAGAACATGGTAAATTTAAAAAATCGTGCAGTTCATTCAAAAATGTTTTATACAAATTGAAAATCAGGGAAATAAAGTTATATCAATATTTTATCTATCGAAGTGTATAAAATAATATATAACGATTAAAGCAATACGGATATTTAATTGTTAATTAATTACGATTGTTTCGACACTTAATGGAATTGTTACATCAAACTTGGTAGTTTATACTACTGAAATACAAATGTATAAATTATTTAAGTCCTTGCAATAGTATATGAAAATACCAACGATTACTCAACGAAGCAATACCATGATGTGTCTCGCGGTGATATTTTCATTTAATATTGCTTACACAGACACACACACACACATATATATATGTGTGTGTATAATTTTTTTATATTGTTATACATGTAATGTATCATGTTGATTGAATAATTCCATCAGTTATCGAAACGATCGTAACTAATTCATAAATGCCATACAGCCATCTCTATTCGTTTGATCGATTGATATACGTACGTAATACATACATACATATATATGTATATATATATGTATGTGTGTGTGTGCTTATATATATATATATATATATATATATATATATATATATACATATATACATATATGTGTGCGTTTGTGTGTGTGTATCGATATTTATATGCATACATACATATATATATATATATATATATATATATACGAGTATATGGGGGGAATGTTGATATGCGTGTTTGTGCGCAAGAGTACGTGAACACGCACACACGCTCGCGTTCGCTTGTGCCTGAACGCCTGTATTACAAGGGTAAACCATAAGTTCTTGTTAATGCATCAATATGCAACTGATGCGGTTTTGTGCGTCAATGTGAGTCAGTGACCGCGCGGACAGCATACATACATACATTTAAACAACCACACACATCAAAATACAATAAAAATTCCACACATTGTTTAATTGTAAATGTGGTCTCCCTGTGCGGCTGTAGACGGCAAAATAGTGTCGATGTGAGGTTGTACGCGACAGAAGAAAGAAAAGTCAATTAACATAGGTGTGTTACGTCCAGCGTAGCGTTTAATCTACATACTCGAGAATTAGGGTGAATGCGTCCATTTTCTTTTAGGTGCAGTCACGACAAGACACATAGCTTAATCATGTAAGGAGAAGCCGTGACTGAAAGTTCGGCCATATTGGAATATGGTAGAAGAAAAGGTGGGTGGCAGCTTATTATCGGTTAAGTCATGTACAAACAACAATAACGACATATTAAATGCTTATAACTTCGAGACCATCGGAATGTTGGGAGTTTACAGACACAAATATAATATTAAACAAGCAAGAAAATAAAAAGAAACATATATAATATGAGATCATTCTCGGAATAATGCGGGTTGACCAGGTCTGATATATATATACATACATATATATATACATGTGTGTATATGTGTATGGATATATATATATATATATACACACACATAAATACATATATATGTTCATATATTTATATTTATATATATGTTTGTATTTGATATA
>NC_068982.1:53871495-53873752 GCF_001194135.2 Octopus bimaculoides | reverse complement strand
GTCCAACCCCCGCATATATATATATCTGTATGTGTATGTATGTGTATGTATGTGTATGTATGTACACAATTACTCGTTATACTTCTTAATGTATGTAAACACTTATTTATCAGAATCTGTACTATATTAAATCACGCACACGTTTACGCATATGTGTACGTGTTTGCATGTATGTACGTATATATGTATGCATGTGTGCATGTATGTATGCATGTATGTATGTATGTATGAATGCATGTTTTGTATGCATGTATATATGTTTGTACGTATATAAACTGACCCTCACGCACACATACATTCAGACAAATGCACATAAAACACAGAAACGTAGTTTGCGTACACAATCAAAAGGTCAATGAGTTCATGTCATCATGTCAAATGTAGCTGTGATTAAACGATTAAAACGATTTATAGAAGCAGTACATACGCTCGCGCGCGCATCAGACACACGCTCACGTGCACACATATGTATGTGTGTGTGTGGGGGGGTGTATGTATGTATGTGTATATATATATATATATATATATATATATATAACAATATAGATATACAGGGCAGGGAATCGTCAATTAGTAATAAAATTAATAATTAACAATTATGCCGGGTAGCTCAGTATGAAAAAACCTTTTCGGTAAAGCCATTTATAATCATAAATATATAGGGATTAGCAGAAAACCTGCTTCTCCAACATACTGAGAATTCAGAAACAGCAGCCAAAGAACTACTGATTCTAAAACTACAAATTTTTCTCTAATTGATAGCGATCAATTAGAGAATAATTTGTAGTTTTAGAATCAGTAGTTCTTTGGCTGCTGTTTCTGAATTCTCAGTATGTTGGAGAAGCAGGATTTCTACTAATCCCTATATATTTATGATTATATATAACAATATGTATGTATATATGTATGCATATATGTATATATATACGTACGTATGCATGTATGTAGCTATTTATATATATATATATATATATATATATATACACGCACACACGCACGCACACACACACACACACATACATGTATGTATGTATGCATGTATATGTACTTATGTATCTGTGTCCTATATACATATAATCTTGTATATATATAATCCGGTATTATCTGGCATACTGATATTCATATATAGATATAGGGTGGCGAGCTGGCAGAATCGTTAGCATGCCTGGCAGAAGGCTTAGCGGCATTTTGTCCACCTTTACTTTCTGAGTTCAAACTCCGCCGAAGTTGACTTTGTCTTTCATCCTTTTGAGGTCGATAAAATAAGTACCAGTTGAGCAGTGGGATCGATATAATCGACTTACCCATGCCTCGCAACTGCTGGCCTAATGCCAAAATTTGAAACTAATATTCATATACAGATATAAACACTCTAGGACGAAGCGGTCTTGGTTGTCTTTATGAGGTGGCTCCACTTGCTAGAAATAACACATAAAAAACCTCAAATTACATCCTTTCGTCTTAAACATAAAACATTGTTCTACATGCGATATTTTACAATGAAAATCAGGACAAGCACGAATAGATTAAATTTCAAATTTAAATCTACTTGTTCTGATTTGATTTCTGTGTGGCTAAACCTCAACACTCATTGTTATACAACGTTTATTGTGGATATAGAAACAGTGTAAATATATAGGAATATTTCGCGAACCATCATTAAAATACATTGCTATACACACACACATACTCATACACATACACACACACATACACACAAAGACACGCACGCATGTACGCACGCACGCGCGCATGCGCCGTCAAAGCAGAGAGGCTGGCATATTGACCATAGGAGTTTAACTCCTCCAAGACGATACCCCGGTTCACAATGCGCATGTTGCCCAGATGAAGGCATACTCCTGCGGTTATGAAATATTTCCTTATCCTTCTTACTCTCCCGACCTCGGACCATCTGAATTCCTCCTCTTTCCAGCCATGAAGTCTTTTTTGAAGAGGAAGCACTTTTCAGATAATGATGATATTTCCGAGGTAAAGCGATGGGAGAAGTGTGTCACCATTGGTGGTGGCTATATAGAGAAGAACTAATAATTATGCTAAGTCTTGTTCATCTCAGTCCTTGGGAAGTGGGTCAGGGGAATATTTAATGAACACCCCTGTACATATACTTAGTAGGCATGTGAAAGCAGTGTTCTGAATTAAGTATTTAGATTATTTTGGAACTTTCTTAACCCGTAAAACGCCGTTTTCAAAGTAGTTTGCCATGGGGAAAATTCTCGCTTCAGGCAATTGCATATAT
>NC_068982.1:53870221-53871007 GCF_001194135.2 Octopus bimaculoides | reverse complement strand
TATATATACAGATGCACAACTTAATCTTTTCTTTGCTAACGCAGTGACATAAACATAAGTCTGCGTCAACGGTTTCTCTTAAGAATTGTACGTTTGCGGTAAAAACGTGCGGTTTAGTGGCTAGGATAATCGCCCACGGTCGTATGGTCATGGGTTCGATATCCGGCAGCACGTAGTGTCTTCGAGCAAGACATTTTATCTGACGTTGCCCCAGTCAACTCAGCTGGCAAAAAATGAGTTGTAACTGTATTTCAAAGGGTTAAACTTGAGACATTCCGTGCCATGTTGCATCCCCATGAGAACTAGGTTGAGGGTATGAGTGTCCATGGAGATCACAGCCACTTGTCCGTTAATTTCAAGATCAGGTTGTTCCGTTGATTGGGTCAACTAGAACCCTCGTCGTAACCGACGCAGTACCAGTTTGTATGTTTCCAATATATATATATATGTATATCATATACAATTCATTGTTCGGTAAATGTTGCCATGAAACTTTCTCTAACATATTGGTATTTGTTCCACTTAATTTGCTATTACTGCTTAGTGCCCAACATTCAGATTCATATATCAATGCTGCTTTTTACAACAACCCTGAAAAACTGTTTTGAGGTAATTCGATTCCCATTTTGTGGACATCTTGTTTAATGCTAACCTTACTGATGCAGTTTTTACATTATTGTTTCTTTTGAGTTTGTTATCAATGTTTCTTAGGTAACCATGTACACTTTTCAAGATCGTACCCTCTGATGATTTATATATATATAACTTTTCAGCCCCACCTCGTAA
>NC_068982.1:53868988-53869852 GCF_001194135.2 Octopus bimaculoides | reverse complement strand
TATATATATATATATTTACGAGGTGGGGCTGAAAAGTTCCTGGCTTTAACGGTATCACGAAAGGCCTGGTTGGAGACCCAACCTTGCGAGCTCTTTTACAGTGCTTAGAAAAACTGAAGAGGACCGTTGCAATTAGTGTGTGAATATGAGAGGGGAATACGTTGAATAAAACCATAATTAATTGATTCTCTTGTATTTTCTTTTACTCAAGGCCAGAAAATTTTCAGCACCCTCTCATGTGTGTGTATATGTAAATATATATATAAATTTAACAATGAAATACTCGTGCTGCTACAAATATGAGATGTAATAATAGTATGGAATATAAATTCTTACCGTAAATGTATCTAGTTTACACCTATATTACCCATGCATTTTTGGAAGAGATCTTCTGAATTTGAAAAATATACTCCTCCACAACCAACGTAGATATAGATATTAATTTAAAAATGAATTCGTTACAATTCTTTTGGGGTTAAGAAACACAGAAATGAAATTTTCACTGCAAAATTGGATAGCTATGTAGTTACTTAAATATTAAATCACGTGGTTTGCAATGTTTATGTTAGAATGTATCAATTGTGTGAATCTACCTCTAGTGGTAGATTTTCTATTGTCAAATTCACCGTATCTCACAACACGAACAGACTGTAATAATTCAAACAATTTAGTCTAAAATCACAATAAGTACAAACCTGAAAATAGAAATTTCCCAAACATAACACAAAACCTGAATACAAGCAGCGATAGTCTCTAACGAATGCCGAAGTTAGATTTAATTGTTTGATCTCACTGCGCAATACTTGGTAACAATGCTGCTCTTAAACTGGCGATGTATTACTCATTGTTTATATATATATATAT
>NC_068982.1:53866066-53868508 GCF_001194135.2 Octopus bimaculoides | reverse complement strand
AAGAGGTGTTACCTTAGTTCACTGGTAGTGGACAGCTGACAATGTAGTACATCTCCAGCATTAGAAGCTGTGCAAAGGTAATAATAATAATAATAATAATAATAATAATAATAATAATAATAATAATAATAATAATAATGATGATGATGATGATGATGATGATGATGATGATGATGATGATGATGATGATGATTTCAAATTTTGGCACAAGACCAGCAATATCAAGGGCGGGGTTAAGTCGATTACATTGACCCCAGTGCTCAACTGATACTTATTTTATCGAGGTCCAAAGGATGAAAGGCAAAGTTGATCGCGGCGGAATTTGAATTCAGAACGTAAAGACGGACGAAATGCTGCTAAGCATTCGACCAGCTCCCGCCTTAGTAATAATGATAATAATAATCGTAGTTTGGGCAGTTTCTTCGATAAGCTATTTGCAGCAGAAATACAGACGAATTCATTAACCTTAGTTTTTAAAGCTGAAATGACGTTTGGTCAATTTGATTTGGTTGTTGCTGTTAATTTTGTAGGAATTCTGCTATCATTAAAGACGTTCCACTCGTGAGAATCTCATCAATTTATTGCGGAATTACGTTGCAAAATGTGTCATTCATTTTTTAAAACATTCATGATGTTTCTTAAAGGAAATTTGGCAGCTGGTTCTTCTAGATAGAGCGGCCACGTAGAGGCTCCTTCGTTGACATGTAAATTTGAACTTAGTAATATGAGGCTGCAAATTAAGTACTGTAATATATCTAGTGTGACAAAGCATATACACTGCCCTTATTTCACCTCCATAAATTACAATAAATATCAACTGCCAAAATACTCCAAGTATTTTTTGCAGAAAATTGCACCGAATATTCACAGCACCAAAACTTGTCCTCATCGACCTTGCGATTACAGAAATACAGCGATAGCGATCTTTTGCGTGATTTATGTTAGTGTCTGTGTTTGTGCACATATTTATGTGTGTATGCTTATATGTGAGTGTTCTTGTGCATGAATGTAATATATATCCAGATACATTGCCACTTTTGTGAGAAAACAGGAATTAACCAAGTGATTAGATACCAGTAAATATTGGTAAATGTTTTATCAACCGGGAGCATCAAACGTAATGCTAACTCAGAAAGACATTTCAGGATTCAAATACCAAATCTTAGAGCATCATGTTCAACCCTACAATATTTTCCATAGCTAAAAGTGACGTCAACGTTATAGAATATAAGAACTGTTGAGAATTGTTGATATGTCTACGTAGTAAAATAAATGAGAATTATTATGATGAAGCATTTGTTAAAAACATCAGCCATGTATCCGAACAGAATATTAAAACTACCAAACGTATGCACGTTGACTAAGATATGTATGTAACCTATGTAATCATACACAGGTAACCTTAAAGTTTCATTCATAAACAAATGCGTACAAATCCTGAACAAACGCTTTTTATAAATACATACATATACATATTAGACTGACACTACGTCGGTTACGACGACGAGGGTTCCAGTTGATCCAGTCAACAGAACAGCCGGCTCGTGAAACTAACGTGCAAGTGGCTGAGCACTCTGCAGACATGCGTACCCTTAACTTAGTTCTCAGGAAGATTCAACATGACATAGAATGTGACAAGGCTGTCCCTTTGAAACACATGTATTACGAATTTTTGCCAGCTGAGTTGACTGGAGCAACGTGAAATAAACGTGAAATAACGCACCGCCGGGAATCGAACTCACGACCTTACGGTCGTGAGCGGAATGTCCTAATCATTTAGCCACGCAACTTCACCTTGCATACAACGCACACATCCTGTTAAAATTCTACATGTGCAGACCCTTGCAAATAATGATTTCTCCATTTAACACAAGATCACAAATTTATAGTGTGTTATTGTCAAACTTTGAAGGGGAAAATGGTATGGATTAGATTTGGTAAATTTAGACGCGTGACAATCTAGCATTCAACCGTTTCTGCCAATTCTATGTTCTCTAGAGAAACAACAGTAGCAGAAATGAATAAATTCGAATAGAAGGCATAGCTTTGAAACAAATGAGAATGCGAGTACATTCTCTTTATGCTTTTGATGTACGGAACTGTTTTGTGGTGTGTTGATCGGGCTTCAGGAAAGTTATACTCGGTTTCGTTTCTTAATCAATGGCATAGAATATTCAGCTGCTAAATTAAACAGTCTTAAATTAGGCTATCACCGTAACGAATAGCTTAATTTGCATATTTGTGCTTTTGATGGCTAACATCAATTAAACAATAAACGTACGCGCGTGCGCACTCACACACACTCACATACACACCAACACAAACTCACACACAGCCTTTAGAGAAAATACTGGGTCGGAATGTTTTAGTGATTTGAAGATTTTGCCCTTAAATGTGTGTGTGTGTGTGTGTGTGTGTGTGTGTGTGTGTGTGTGTGTGTGT
>NC_068982.1:53864376-53865158 GCF_001194135.2 Octopus bimaculoides | reverse complement strand
GCGGCGGCGGTGGCTGAAACAATGATAGTGGTAGCGGTTGTAATGGTGGTTGTGGTAGTTTTAGGTGGTTGTGGTAGATTTAGGTGGTGGTAGTGTTTTTGTTGTGTTGGATGTGGGTTTCAGAAAATACAAGGAAGTAAATCCGTGCTATTTACAAAAATATATGGTCCAGCGGGCAAAAGAACATTTCACTAACATACAAAAAACATTTGACAAAGAGGAGGAAGGCAAACATTTCACCACAATAGAATATATTTGAATCTATTGTACTTATAAGTTAATTACTGTTCTACTTAGCCAATCATTTAAAACGATTGTTGCAGAAAATTAGAACATTTCCGCTTATGCGCCATGTTTATTAATATTGATATTAGTAAACACACAAAGACATCTATTCCAGCCTTCCTCCCATTGTTATTTTCAGAAAATTGTGTGTAGTCGTATGCATAAGTATGTATGCATCTGTGAGTGTATGGGTGGATGTGTGTGTGTGTGTGTGTGTGTGTGTGTGTGTGTGTGTGTGTGTGTGTGTGTGTGTGTGTGTGTGTGTGTGTGTGTGTGTGTGTGTGTGTGTGTGTGTGTGTAATCATTGGTATTGCTATGTAGTTATGAAGTTCACAACCTCTTGGTTTCGGTTTCTGTACCACTGAGAGGTACGTGATGAAGTGTCTCCTACTATAGATCTGACCATTGCTTGATAAAGAAATTTAGTATACGGAAACTGAGCGTAGGCCCGTCGTATGCGCATATATATGTATATGTTTATGTGTGTAAGTGTGTCT
>NC_068982.1:53861068-53864365 GCF_001194135.2 Octopus bimaculoides | reverse complement strand
ATATATATATATATAAATTAACAGAATGAGATAAAAATCCAAGGCTGTGAAAGATTTCAGAACATTTATAAAGAGAAGGTCTTACAGCTGTTTCCGGGATATTTTATATATCTCTTCATCGGAGACGGTGCGAAAAAAAGGTTAAGCAATAGTTATTCTAGAGAAGATATGAAACAGAGAGTGAAGTGGAGGAATGAAAACAAACGTGAGATATGCAGGGATACTGTATCTGCACTTCCATTATTTAAGCTGAATGGTATACATATAAGTTTCCTGTGCTTTGTGTGTAAGTTCCAATAGTATTTAAAATTGGTCATTCCAAGTTTAGAGTTTGTACACGGTGTTATTGGATCGAGGGTTTTTTTGAAGTGACCTATATATATATGTGTGTGTGTGTGTGTGTGTGTGTGTGTTTATACTAGATCAGTGATAAATGAATCGATGGTAAACGAGGATAGATGAATCAGTCATGTACTGAAGATTTAATCGACTATACTCCCACCTAAAAAGTTTTATCCTTGTGCCAAAATTAGAAGCAATTCGATTATTATAATGGCACTCCGTCGGTTACGACAACGATTGTTGCAGCTGATCCGATCAACAGAGCAGCCTGCTGCACTCCACAGACATGCTTACCCTTAACGTAGTCGTGAGAGAGATTCAGCCTGAGATAGAATGTGACAAGTCTTGGCCTTTGAATTATAGTTACAACTCATTTTTTCCAACTGAGTACACTGGAGTAACGTAAAATAAAATGCCTTGCTCAAGGACACAACGCACTATCAGGTATATCGAACTCACGACATTACGATCGTGTGCCGAATACCCCTTAATCACTTTATTATTTCTAGTCTAAAAAAGTCGGCGAGCAGGCAGTATCATTAGCGCAGTGGACGAAATACTTAGCGGTATTTCACCCGTCGCTACGTATTGAGTTCAAATTCTGCCGAGATCGACTTTCGCTTTCATCCTTTCAAGTCGATAAAATAAGTACCAGCTGAACACTGGGGTCGATGTAATCGACGTATCCCCTCCCCCAAATTTGCTGCCCCTGTGGCAAAATTTGAAACCGTTATTTCTAGTCAGAAAGACGATATTTTTTGACCAGAATCAGTAATTGAGTTACAAATTATTTTCATCACTAACGAAGTACACTTAATTAAAATTTCTGAACTTACTATACCATGTAGACTTGCACTATCTTTAAAATTAAGTTTTATTACAGCGGGTGCCGCTGGATATATTTCATCAGTCAAACAGAAGCGAATTATAATACTGTTAAAAATTCAATCTGCTTTTAGTGCTAGTTCTTCATGTTCGGTGTATTAAACCTTGGGCAAGTAGTTAAACATAGATGTGAATTGTATTACTTGAGGGTGAAAAGAATGTTCAGTTACCATTATGTCTACATACCAATCGTGCTTGATTCTCCTCTCAGTCTATACAGTTTGGCTGACTTCAACTGTACCATATTCGTTTTGCTAAAAGCTGATTAGTACTGTATAAACAAGCATATTAGAATTATTTGCTCAAACAAGCATGAATACAAATGTACATGCTTGCAAACATGCACGTACATAGCGCATGTGATTATACACATAAATACTAGTAAATATAATACCCATGTATTCTTTTTGCACATGCACGCGCACACACATACATACACACAAACACACACACATATACACATATATACACAAATGCATACATACATACATACACACACACACACACACACACACACACACACACACATATATATATATATATATATATATATAAAATCGACAGTCTGGTCATAAGGTACCCAAAAAGTTAAACGTTGCAAGCTTTAAATTATTAAGCAACTTGCAACGGTTCCACAATGCTATAGAAAGTATCAATCTTGACCCAAACAATCTATGGGAAGATTTCAAAACAAAAGTATTTCAGGCTGCAAGTTCGTCAGTTACATTTAAATCTCATAAATCCAGTGACCGGTTCTCAGATAAATCAGCGGAAATTCATGATCTACTTTTAGAAAAACAAAACTTAGGCAACACACTTCTTTCTCAGTCTTTGAACCCCAACTCAAACGAAACTTACAGAAAGCTGAAAAGGAAAGTGCACACTGCTCTAAGGAAAATTGAACAGGAATGGGGGAATGACAGAGCAAAAGGGGCACAAGAAGCAGCTGATAGAAATGATGCCAAGGGTTTGTACTCTTATGTTAAGGAAGTATATGGCGCAAAATCTTCCTCAATAGCTCCAGTGAGAACAGCAAATGGACATTTACTTCTGACTGACACCGCTTATATTCATGCGCGTTGGGTAGAACATTTCCCTGCACTTTTGAATAGACCATCATCCGTTGACATGAGGATGATAGAAAAAATTGAACACCTTCCAGTTATAGAAGAGATGGCATTTGAACCAACTCTAAAAGCCGAATAACAATAAGTCTCCAGGGTCTGATGGAATCTGTGCAGAAGTCTTGAAGTATGGGAGTGACAGAATATGGGACAAGAACTCAACAGGCGACAAGATATCCAGACAGTTAGATGATGATAAAAGGGACAAAGAAAAACAAGGACGAGTCATTCGGAGTTTTTTTCGTGGGTCGAATTCCAGATTATCATTCCAGTTTTGGCTGGTTATACTCGAGATTGCTCCAATCTGGCTAGTCCCAAGGAAAATCTAAGTTAAGAGCACTAGATTCCTTGGAAGAAAACAGCGAATGTATACGAAAACAAGGGCGGAAATAAACGGAGAAATGGTACACAATTACAAATGCAAACAACAGGGGTCTTTCGACAAAGGAAGCATTGAATTAAGCTGGCGTGTGTGAAAGTGAAGCCTTACGGCAGGGACATAAGAGATGAAAGGCATGGTAAGGAATTTAGATGTTGCACGGATGATAGACGAACCAAGAAAGAAAGGTCAGGCGTGGCCAAACACCGGTCACGTGGAAGGATAGCAGAGAGGTCGAGGCAGAGGGATAGAAGAATTAAGGAGGGACGAAAAAAATGAAAAGGGACAGAGTGAAGTGAAAGAGGAAGGAAAGTGAGAATGAAGGGAAGGCCAGGAAATGTGAGAGAGGGGGAGCGAAAGAAAGAAGAGTGAGAGAGAACACCCGTCCTTGTTTTTTCTCGTCCCTTTTTGTATCATCTAAGTTTCTGGATGTGTTGTCGTCGCCTGTTGCGTTCTTATCCCATTTTTTGTATCCTTTTTATATACATATAGTGGCGTACGTACACTCTTGTCTTATATATACATTTACACACACACACACACACACACACACACACACATATATAT
>NC_068982.1:53859649-53860924 GCF_001194135.2 Octopus bimaculoides | reverse complement strand
TATATATACATGCATATATATATGAAGGGTTGAACAGACAGAACACAACAAAGAGAGAAAGTTAGACGAAAGCAGAGCGAACAGAAAACTAGACGAAATCTTAACGGACGGGGAATATGGACAAAGACACGATATACAGAATATTCGCAGCTGAGTTTGGGCACTGTCTTAGCCCTTGACATTTTTATAAGGAAGCCATTTCTTGTTACCAGTCCACTATTCGATCCAAAAAAAAGGTTCATTTGTGAGACGTAGAGGCAAAGGAGAGCACACATTCACTCTCTGCGTGCGATTAGACTCGACAAGTTTGTGAGGAACACATTAACCCAATTGCTGACTTTTCCGGTGGCACGCACGTGTTGATGAATGTTTGAACGACTAAATCTATGCTTCTCATATAGTTCCTCA
The DNA here is from genome assembly GCF_001194135.2 of Octopus bimaculoides. NCBI lineage: Eukaryota > Metazoa > Mollusca > Cephalopoda > Octopoda > Octopodidae > Octopus > Octopus bimaculoides. The sequence goes on along the minus strand of NC_068982.1, from coordinate 53,860,516 downwards.
GCAGTTACGATGGGATTTTGTTCCACCAGGGTTTGTCGAGCGTTCTCGTCGATCTCTACAATTCTTCCAGGACGAGACTCGTCTTCTAGGCTGTAGTTTTTGGCTGAGAATTTCTAGAACTACCGTTGATACTGATTTACGCTTATTGCCCGATCTCCATATACTACATTAAAATTCCTCGCACTTTCCGTTGTGTTGTTGCTATTATTCAACTCATAAAGCAAAATATGCTGAATATGCTTCTTTGTCACTTCCAATATAGCTTTGAAAAAATAACTTTAAATCGAACTGCACTTTTCAAAACTTGCACTAAGAATTAGTACAAAGTAAAATTATTACCTGCTTTTACTTATGGGATGACCCAATACAACAGACGAAGAATATATAACAAGCACGAAGCCTTACGGCTATATACATTACAAGGAACAAAAGATAATTATTATACAAATACCATAAATGCAACAGAAAGAGCTTTGCAGCTATCAAATTTGTGGTGTAGCGTAGGGTGAAATGGAATAAGTTCTATTGGACGTAGCAGGAGCCCAGACCAACATGACCAGTGCGGTCAAAGGCATGGCGAAAAAGAACACCGCCTTCACTGGACACCGGTCATGTAGTAGAGTAGAGGAAGTATATATAGAGAAAAAGAATGAGATATTTAGATAGAGAGGAGGAGGAGGAGGAGAAGGAGGAAGGAGCAGAGGGAGTGGAGAGACCGAGTGAAAGAGAGAGAAGAGTGAGGTACAGGGGAGGCAAACAAGGGTGCAAAGAGAGGGTAAGAGTGGAGAAAAGAGTATATATATGTATGTATGTATATATGTATGAATGTATGTATGTATGTATGTATGTATGTATGTATGTAGGTAT
>NC_068982.1:53858562-53859453 GCF_001194135.2 Octopus bimaculoides | reverse complement strand
GTACAGGGTGAGTTGAATATACTGTCGTCTAAATTACGCAGAAATGAAAATAGCACTGACATCTCATTTTAACAGATATATTTACCAAAATTACATAAAACATATTGAAATACTAAAGAGTAAATTTATTTAATAAAATCTCCATTGGCTTCAAACATGGTCTCCAAACTACTTCGAAATTTCTTGCAACTCTTCTGCACGGTTTCCTTGTTAAGTTGGTGAATGCTGCCATAGTCCTTGCCTTCGGTTCATCTTTGGTGTTACAAGGAGTTTTGTTGGTCTCCCGCTCAACTGCCCCCCCACATAATCAAGGGGTTGCAGTCTGGAGAGTTAGGTAACTTTCTTTTATTAGCCACACAGGCCAGATGTTAAGGGTGATGTCTGACAACGATGGTTGGGTTCTCCTGCCTGTGTAGCATGGTGCAGAGTCCTGTTGCCAGACATAGGGTCTTCAAGCAGCCACTTTCTTGACCCAATTCAGTACTACCTCTTCCAGGCACTTGATGTAAGCCTCCGTGTTGAGTCTGAGGCCATGTGGGAAGATGAATGAAGCCATAACATCATCATTACTAGTGATTACTCCAAAACATTATGATGTTGACTGGATGTTTGATTTTTATCACTCTCGGTACATGTCCTCAGACTGCACTATCCCCAGATTGACACACAAAGACTCTGAAATGTTCGTATGGGAGCTTCGTGCGCGAATTTCAAGCAGTGAAGCATGTCATTTCCAAATTTCAGGTGCAGCGAATTGCGTCATGGAGGTGTTTTTCTCACAGACGGTGCCGAACTGACCCTACTATACTATATAGTCGACAAAATCAAAACCAAACGATGCGCCTACGAGAAATTAAAAAGATAAAATGGCGACAATTTACCATCGTACTG
>NC_068982.1:53856410-53858338 GCF_001194135.2 Octopus bimaculoides | reverse complement strand
ATATATATATATATATATATATATATATATATATATATATACGGATAATATCCGTTTCCAATGTATGAAATACACGCACACACCCATAAATAGAAGACAGGAAAATTTGTGTTTTATTTATTCCATATTCCATATATTTCTTAACCAATAATGAATTGCATATGTGTACATATAAGACTATTATCTTCTGTTTTCTCCGTGATCTAAAGTATGGTCTAAAACTTGTTGAAGACCTTCCATAACCGGAGTTATAGGTGTGGCGATGTAATCCTATCGACTGCCTACTGCCGACTGACTACGTGCTACATGTCAGCTCCTCTATGGAAGCAGCAATGTCAACCCTATGAAGCACGCTGCACAATAATAACAACTTTCCATCACCTACTGGAATCGAAAGAAAAACAAAAAAGCAATAATAATAATAATAATAATAATAATAATAATAATAATAATAATAATAATAATAATAATAATAATAATAATAATAATATAGAAAGGATTGAGGTAACTCCTCCTGAAGATATAGAGTCAAAATTAAAAGAAGAGTGCCATTTGCTATCTCGTGAACAATATTTCGACATAATAATAATAATCCTTTCTACTGGAAGTACAAGGCCTCAAATTTTGTTGGAAGGGATTAAGTCGCTTACATCGAGCTCAGTATGTAATTGGTACTAATTTTATCGACTCCGAAAGGATGAAAGTCAAAGTGGACCTCGCTGAATTCGAACTCAAAGCCTAACGGCAGACGAAATGTCGCTAGGCATTTCGCCCGGCCTGCTAACGATTCTACCAGCTCGCCACCTTTAACAATAATAATAATGATGGTTTCAAAATTTTCCCCAAGGGCAGTCAAATTTGGTGAGGCGATGTGTCGATTATATCGACACCTGTGTTTTACTGGTACTTAATTCATCGAACCCGAAAGGATAAAAGGCAAAGTCGACCTCAGCAGAATTTGAACTCAGAACGTAGCGACAGACAAAATACTGCTATGCATTTCACTCGGCGTTGCTAACGATTCTGCCAACTCACCGCCTTTAATAATAATAATAATTATAATTATAATAACAATAGTAGTAGTAGTAGTAGTAGTAGTAATATTGGGGCAGTATAAGGTGGGTTTCCAACATATCACTGGCAGAAGACCGCTACGGTGTTGAAAGAATGTTCTGGTTTTGGAATCTGTACACTAGACACAATAGTTATTGTGCAATTACTAACATATTTGTCATCGAAAAGGATGCACATTTATACTTTGGCGCCATCCTGACTGTTGCATAATATGGAAGAAAAGAATAAAAATAAAAATGAAAGGGAAAACAAAAAAGACTCGGGGAAATCATTTGAAAAATGCTATAAAAGCTTCGGGAAAGTTTTTATGGATATGACTAAGTGCATATTTATGTGGTAGGTGTGTGTGTGTGTGTGTGTGTGTGTGTGTGTGTGTGTGTGTGTGTGTGTGTGTGTGTGTGTGTGTGTGTGCGTGTGTGTATCTGCGCGCGTGTGTATGAAAATTATTTGCCTTTGAAACAAGAATGATAATAAATGAAATCATCGTAAATATTATATATGCATGTGCGTGTGCTTGTATCTGTGTGTGTTTGTGTTTGTGTTTGTGTGAGTAGGTGTGTGTATGTGTGTGCGTGTGTATGTGTATGTGTGTGTGTATTTGGTTTTGTAAATATTAGAAGAATGAAATGCGCAAAGCACAGTGTATTATAATGTTTTATTGACTGAGAATATTGTATGTATTCTCATCGCGCAGAAAAATCACGATATACATATGTGCATGCGTGAGCGTGCGTGCGTGCGTGCGTGCATGTGTATGTGTGTGTGTGTGTGTGTGTGTGTGTATCTATTAATCTATCTATATATATAGAAGATATGAGAAGTTTAGGTCAAGGTAACCCAAACTAATTGTATGA
>NC_068982.1:53850495-53855685 GCF_001194135.2 Octopus bimaculoides | reverse complement strand
ACATATATATATATATATGCATATATACATACATATATATGTATACAGATATGCATATATGGGTACAGGACGTCACAAGACGTAAACAACACGAAATACGAAAATAAAGTTGGGTACACAAACAACGAGAGAAACAAATGGAAAGTGAGATAAGTGACATAAAAAACGGCACTTCATCAGTTGTCGGCTGTCCTTCTACTTCTTATTTCGAGCATTGAATGACAATATAAGTCTTTGTAGACTGTTGCTCCCGCGAACCAAAATAAAATTTGGGATTTGCGGAGGGTCAAAGTTGGTAACAAAAACAGGACACTGGAGACATACAAGGAAAGATGGACGATGGTCATGTGTGAGCAACGAGAGAGAGTAAGGAGAGAGGTAGAAAACGGTGAAGGGGAGAAAAAAGAATTAGAGAAAGGATGAGAGAAAAAACGAAAGGTGGAAGAGAGAGAGAACAGAAAAGGTTAGAGTCGCATCAAAAATATTAAGATAAACTTACTTGGAAATGTTCTCTCTCTCTCCCCCTTTCGTTTTCTCTCTCGTCCTTTCTCTAATTCTTTTCCCCCCTTCACCGTTTTCTATCTGTCTGTCTGTTTCTCTCTCTCTCTCTCTCTCTCTCTCTCTCTCTCTCTCTCTCTCTCTCTCTCTCTCTCTCTCTCTCCCTCTCTTCTTCCTTTACTCGCTCTCGTTGCTCACATGTGACCATCGTCTATCTTTCTTTTCCTCACGTCATCATTTTTTCCTTCAGTGCTGTCATACAGACTGCACGTATTTCTATCTGTCTCCTCATCTATCTTTTCTCTTGTCAAAGACAATATTTCTCCAACGTTCACTACTTTACCTCAGCCGTCTTTCTTCTCCTAACTTTTGACTATCGTATGTGCTCCAAACCTGCATTCGAGTACTGCTCACATACTTGGGAGAGTTCTTTTACTACACAACGGCATCTATGTCCGTCCGTCGGAGCCACGAGGGCCATCTAGTCGTCTTAAAGGATGATTGATGAGTTGCGCGATGACTTTGTTCAAAACGAAGAAGAGTTGCACAACGTCACTGTCCCTTTCTTGTCCATGACCCTCTTCGGTCGAGTGGTCAAGATGACTAGAGACAAAGACAGATGCAATGGATGACCAAAATATCTCACTTCATCTTGCCCTCTGCACTCCACAATGCGTTACTGCAGCTACCTTCCTCTCCGTTCAACCATCGCGGTTGCTTCTGCATAGTCCGCCGGATCCAGTCTTCACTTGTATATCTAGGCAAACCCTGATATGCTAATTAACCCATGACTGAGACCCTGACAGGTTCTACTGCTTCGGGCCAGAATAGAGCTCGGAACAACAGAGCAGAAAGGATTGCAATAACAGTCAAGGGAGTACTTCCACATTCCCCAAAAGTCTTGAACTCCCGAACCAGGACCCAATTACCAGATGAAGTTTAAAGTCATACGCAGTGCATAAACGCATGCACGACATAAAAGTCATACCTTGGACACAAGCGCATACACTCACATGCATATGCATACACATATACATACATGCGCACGCACAAACACACACTACAGTCCTCGATCGAATCCAAACGATGTCCATATTCAACAACCACTGGTTTGATCTACTGATACGATTGATTCTACTTCTTGAAATGGTTAGGCTGCATACTACCTCGATTTCTGTACAACTGATGCATTCATATTTCTTTTTATCGACATCTCTACTCTTTCTCTCAACCCAGAACTGTATAACCTGCCGAATCATCACCGCCACAGAAATAAAAATCTCAAGTTCTTTCCCTGCTCATGTTTCGGTTATTCGAATTGACAACCACAACGATCTAACAAGTCTGTACAAGCTTATTTGTGTCAGCAGCGTTGATTTTCCTCTGGTGATTAATTAAGTAAAATTAAATAAAATATACTTATATTTGAAAGTTAATATGCATGTATACGTGTATTATAATTATATAAACATATTTGATGATGATGATTTATAATCATGTATGCTTAAAATTCTATTCCATATATATATATACATACACAGATGTATACATGCACACATGTATGTATGTATGTTTGTATGTATGTATGCTTATATATATATATATTACGAATCTGTACCGTTTAATATATATGTGTGTATAAATGTTTCTGTAGAGGCGCGTGGCTTAGTGGTTAGGGTGTCATGATCGTGAGATTGTGGTTTCAATTCCTGGACCGGGTGACGCGTTATGTTCTTGAGCAAAAACACTTCATTTCATGCTGCTCCAGCCCACTCAGCTGGCAAAAATGAGAAACGCTGCGATGGACTGGCGTCCCGTCCAGCCGGGGAATACATACACCACTGAAACCGGGACACCGGGCCCATGAGCCTGGCTAGGCTTTAAAAGAGCGCATTAATTTTTTTATTTTTATAAATGTTCCACCACGTTCCCTGGTGTGATCTACTTTCATGTATATAGCAAAAAGCCTATGGTGTTCAGGGGCCACCATAATCCATACTCACCTTCCCTGCTTCCTCAGTGAAGTATACTTATGGTTATATTTATACGCTTCGCCTATCATTAAGACCAGGATATCCATACAGACTCCCATCTCCATGCTTACTGCCTACCTGTTCTGAGCTGCAAAGGTAACAACAACCTAAAGTTAACACTGGTATCAATATCTCTGGCCATGATTCTCGGGTTGTTTTTTTCTCTTATATACTGAAGCTCCAATGCGTAGATGTACGACGCACAACACTCACTTGGTTTTTGGTCTGAAGGAAGAGGTGCATTCTGTATTCTTTGCTCCCTGCTCTGCGGTTGATGGTATATGCGTTTTGCCACACTTCGACCAGGATTTTCATGAAATCCTTCTTCGTGGGTTTATGGACAATTTCCTACCTTCTTTGGAAAATGCATGTATATCAGTCACCTTCCTCTTCTCTCGAGATTAATTCCTAAGGAAAAGAGGCATTGTCTTATTCAACACACCTTTTCCATGCGCATTCTTTTGCTTGGAGTTAATCCATGCCTACTAGATTTTTTTCCTGCTCGCAAAAGATGTGTTGCTGTAGTTGTTGTTGTTGTGGAACTTTTATTGTCAGTTGAGTTTGTATTTTCGCACTTCTTTTCCTTTGTGCTTGCCAAATTTTCACTTTCTCTTTGTCATACTATTAGGTTTATCTTGTTTTAATCTATTTATTATTATTATCATTATTATTATTATTATTATTATTATTATTATTATTATTATTATTATTATTATTATTATTGAGGCGACAACCTAGCGCGCCGAACCAAATGCCTAGCAATATTTCGCCCGTCGCTACGTTCTGAGTTCAAATTCTGCCGAGGTCAACTTTACCTTTCGTCTTTTCGGGGTCAATAAAATAAGTACCTGTTGAACACTGGGGTCGATGTAATCAACTCATCTCCCTCCCCCAAATTGCTGCCCTTGTGGCACAATTCGAAACCATTATTATTATTATTATTATTATTATTATTATTATTATTATTATTATTATTCAGTAGTTTTATTTTTATAACGTGCTTTCACTTCACTACCGAGCGCAGCTCTGTGCGCCTTGGGTATGTGCTGTGGTTTGCTGTGGTGCTCTTATGTTTACTGTATTGAAAGTGTTTTGCGTAGAATGTGTGCAGTACCCAGTAGTGCAATTTTCTGTATGTTATATATATTTGTAAGTCCTGCTATTTTTGTTATGTATTTGTCTGAATATTTTTTTATTATACCTAAAGCACCTACTATGATAGGAATTGTTTCTGTTTTTAGATTCCATATTCGAGTTATCTCTATTTCCAGGTCTTTGTATTTTGAAAGTTTTTCCATTTCTTTTAGAGAAACGTTGTCATCTGCTGGTATTGATATTATTATTATTATTATTATTATTATTATTATTATTATTATTATTATTATTATTATTATTATTATTATAATTATTATTATTATTATTATATAACTGTTCAACATTTGGTAGATTGAGGCAAATTTCTTCTGCATCACCTACTACACCTCCGTGTTGCTTGGGTGAGTGCAGCATTGTTTGTTCTTTTCTGGTTTTGGGTGTGTGCAAACGTTTCCCGGTACTGTATTGAATTAGTTTTTTTTTCTCTCTTGAGGTGTGGTGCAGTGTTTTGTTGTGTTACTACATGTTTTGCGTTTTGAATGTGTAATGCATTAGTTATCTAACTTCCTTGTGGAAGTTTATTTCACTGGGTAATTGCTGTATAGAGTGTGTCTTGTGTTTGTAGGCTGCAACGATTCACTCAGCTCGTCGCCTTATACAGAACAGTATAAGCCTTTTTAGTGTAAGCATAAGGCCTGAAATATAAAGGTTTGTAACAGCCGAATACATCGACCCCAATACTAGACTGGTTATTATTTTATTGACCCGGAAAGGATGAAAGGCGAAGCTGACATCGGCAGCATTGGAATTCAGAAGAATTCGGAGGAAATGCCGTTAAGCATTTTATCAAGTAGAGTAACGACTTTGTCAGCTCTTCACCTTAGGCAGAGCAAGTAAAATAATACTAGAAACAACAAAATAAATGTAAACTGTTGCAATATACAAACAATTCTACAATTCTACAAATGACGAGGCACCTCAGGACCATGCAATCCTTCTCAGTGCGATTCCCTCAGTGGAATCGGTTGATAACCAAATCGGTCCAACACGCGACAACATCAGTTAGAGATAAACTGCACAAGTACGTGTAAGAGTGATTTCGCTACCTTGCGTGGTAATCCGACTGATACGGTTAATGATGGATGTTGTCACGAACCGGCAATTTTCCCTGCTAACAATCCTGACCAGGGATATTAGAAGTTGTCCATAGTCCGAGCCGAATAGTCCTACCCAATAACCTTTTCACTCGATGATGATGATGATGATGATGATGATGATGATGATGATGACGACGATGACGGTGACGACGACGATGACGGTGACGACGACGATGATGGTGTTGGTGGTGGTGGTGGTGGTGATGATGATGATGATGATGATGAGGATGATGATGATGACGATGAGGAAGGTGAGAAAGTGGAGGAAAATTTTAAAATTAATTGGAAGAGTAAGTGTAGAAGCATTAAAGCCTCATGGACGTTATATATATGTGTGTGTGTGTGTCTGTGTGTCTGTGTGTGTGTCTCTCTCTCTCTCTCTCTCTCTCTCTCTCTCTCTCTCTCTC
>NC_068982.1:53848589-53850485 GCF_001194135.2 Octopus bimaculoides | reverse complement strand
TCTATCTATCTCTCTCTCTCTCTCTCTCTCTCTCTCTCTGTGCACGCGTATGTGCGTATGTATGTGTATGTGTGCGCGTGTGTGTATGTGTGTGTGTGTTTGTGTTTGTATGTATGTATGTATTGCCAACTGTTGATACGAAATGTCGATTAATGAATTAATGAACACGGCGACGGCTGGAGTAAAAGCAATTATCAGGCTAACTTAAACGACTTGCCGAGAGCGACGATTTAAGCTTGTTATTAAAGAGCTCCAGGGTGCATGTCTTGAAGCCTTTGATCTATCAAATTTAATGTGCTTACGTAGTATTATGGAGGTGACTACCACTGATGCACTCTGAAAAATGGCAGATGTACTTCATGAATAGATACATAAAAAGAAAGATGAATATATACATAAATGGAAAAGGGATAAGATATGAAAGAAAGAAAGGTATGAATGAGTAAGATGAAGGGAAATAAATATGTATTAGGAATAAAGAAAGAGAGAGGGTTGTAATATCAGTCAAGGGAGTAAGTACAGTAAAGAATGTGTGTATGTGAGAAGGCAGAATGGAGATTACTGAAGAAAGCAGTGATGATATGATTATGGGCAGTGAAGATTGAAAGCGGTTAGGGTAGACAGCGATTTATCTGTAAATGTATGTGTGTATGAATGAGTGCGTAATTGCTTGTGTGCATGTATATATGTTTATGTTTATGTGCGTGTGTATATTGCGACATAGGTCTTTTTTGCTATCAATATTTAAATCTCGCGTCGGGCGGAGAGCCGGAAGAATCGTTAGCACGCCGGGCAAAATGCTTAACAGCATTTCGATCGTCTGCCGACCAGCGTTGTCGACTGAGGTCATACTGCCACGTGGAGCCTCTTTGTTTTGCAGTGCTTCTCCCCTGTTCGTCGAGTTTTGCGATGGCTGAAACGAAGGAACAGCGTGCTTCCGTAAAATTCTATTTTCTGCTGAGGAAAAAGGCGGTCAAAACAGTTGTTATGCTTTAAATATCTTACAAAGACGCTGCCATGAGCAAAACACAAGTTTACGAGTGGTTTTCACGCTTTAAGAATGATCATTTGTCGCTTGAAGACCAACCTCATTCTGTACGACCGTCGACCACCCGAACGAATGAAAACATCATGAAAATTCATGGACTGATTTTGGAGGACCGTCACAGAACAATTGATGAACTTGTTGATACGACTGGTGTGTCCTGGAGCTTCTCCCAACGAATTTTCAGCGAGGAATTACGGAAGAAAATAGTTGAGCAAAATTTGTGCCTCGCTTGCTCACGGAAGATCAAAAGCAGTCATGACTAAATGCGTGTCATGAAATGAAAAGACAGATGGAAGTTGATCCTTACCTTTTTTAGAAAGTCATCACTGGTGACGAAAGCTGGTGATACGGAATTTGCAGATGTGGAAGAGGTGAAAAAATATATATATTTCGGAAGCGTTAAAAGGAATCACTTCACAAGAGTTCCAGGACTGATTCTAACAGTGTCTGGATCGATGCATTGCTTCAAATGGAGAATACTTTGAAGGCGATAAAAGTAAACATGTAAAAAAAAAAAACAAAGTGAATAAAATATTGCAAAATTCCGGTTTCTTTGGAGTACCCCAGCGTATATATATATATATATATATATATATATATATATATGTATGTATGTGTGTGTGTGTGTGTGTGTGTGTGTGTGTGTGTAATTGAAGAAATTGGAGTCAGGAAGGAGGATTACGGTTGGACATTTATTTATTATTCGCTACAATTGTTTCGACGCAACGTAGTTCTCCAAGAATACAGGTACTTGATTATGCAACTGTTTGTTTGCATGATACACACACACACACACACACATATGCAGTCTTGCATATATATTGTGTGTGTGTTTGTCCCCCCCCCCC
>NC_068982.1:53844106-53848579 GCF_001194135.2 Octopus bimaculoides | reverse complement strand
TCTCCACATCGCTTGACAACTGATATTGAGGTGTTTATGTTCCCGTAACTTAGCGGTTCGACAAAAGACCCTGATAGGATAAAAATAAATACTGGGATCGGTTCATTCAACTAAAAGTTCTTCAAAGCTGCTCCCCAGCTTGGCTGCAGTCTAATGACTGAAACAAATAAAAGAAAAGATGTGTCAACTTCAGTTTCAAACATCTCATTATCTGATGGTTTTATTGCTTTAACAGAACGTACGATTCTTGTCATTTGCTCGGTATAACTAACACTTATTTGGTAGTATTTGATTGAGCTCACACGTGTTAAAACGTGCTGATTTATGACGAACATCTGCGAGAAACTTCACAAAGCCATTATGGATATTTTTTCTTAAGTTGTAAACAATTACTCTTAAATCATTAATTTTCCACAAATGTTGAAATATTAAAGGATCAAAAAATTAGATATTCTACGAACTGTAAAAGAAAAACCAAAAAATTCTTTGTTAGCACTGTTTCATGGCAATTTTTGCCTACCAATATATCTAATTAAGACATAAAGAATTACAAGTTTTGTTGCCAATAAGACATCTCTAGTGAGAAAAGAATTGTTTCAATGTTTTCCCTGTCTTTTGAATGTTTCTTATAGGGATGGTGTTTATTATTTTTCCTGCCAAACACCTTGCAGCAAAAGAAAAAGATGCACATCCTTTAAGCTTAAGTATATCATTTCATCATTTCTAGTTTCCTCTTGTACGAGAATGAACGGTGTTCCCCACTTTTTATTAGCGTTTGAGAAAATTATGCAATGCAAACTTCCGTAGTCAGTGTCGTATTATAATATGTCGCATGTTTTCACTTCAACAGTAGTGCAACTGGACAGGTTTACGGTAATTTAAGTCAGCACAATACTATATTGTTTTGATGATTTTCTGCATGACTATAATCTAGCAAAAGTTCAGCCGACAATTTATGAATAGCCGGATTTTTCTCTAACGATGAACGATCAAAACAAATATAAAAAAAATAAGGTTAATCAGGGCAGATATTGCGTCAGTTAGGTGGGTGTCAAGAGTACAGAATTCAGTAGGGTGCAGTACTGATCAAAAGTAAAAGGAAATTATGATAGGTCGTTGATCATAATAGCCATACGTCATCGTTTGTACATAATCTGTTCATAGTTTTCCACACCTGTTTTCAACCTAATTTGTTTTCCAGAAATAACTCCACTGTATAAAGCATGTTTTAGTGTTAAATCTTTTGTGGTAGGGGCACCACATCGAAATAATCCAAAACCGAACTGCAACAAGAATACATAAATATTCTTCTTTGTGATTTTCTTAAGAAGTTTCAGCAGGAAACCTTTCTTCTTTTGTTTGCTCCTTAGCTTTACCTGCATTTTGGCTTGGGTCAAAACGTGTTAACTTATCAGTAAAACTTATTAGGAAGCTCAAATAATAATTCATGAAACTACTATTATCTAAATCGAATTAAGTTTATCATGGCTGGTTTTGTGGTGAAGAAATCCGCTTTACAATCACATAATTTCATATTCAGTCGCACCGCATAGCACCTTGTAGAAGTCTTTCCTACTATAGACAAGGGTCTATCAAAGCCTTGTGAGTGGATTTGGTTGACGGGAACTATACGGAAGCCTATACATACATACACACACACACACACACATAGATATAGATATAAATATGCTGGCATATGTGTGTGTGTACATTAGTGTATCTCTTTGTATCAGTGCTTCTCACGCCCCCCCCTGCTTGACAATCGATGCTGGTTTGTTTACGTTCCTTATGAGTAAACAGATCGACAAAAGAGATCAGTAGAATAAGTAGTAGACTTTTAAAAATCAAAGAAAAGAAAAATCTATAACTACTGGTGTGGATTTAAACCCTTCTGCACAGTGCTCCAGTATGGCTGCAGTCCAATGATTGAAATAGGCAGGAGATAAAGGAAAGAAATGAAAAATAAAGCAATATTCAGTGTTAATAACAATGAATTGGTTATGAGCTAACAATTAAATATAACTCTTAATTATTTCATATCACATTCTTTTAAGTCAGCTAATTTGTATAAAACTGTAACCTTAAAAAAAAACAAGTGCCACACCCCACTCAGTTCAGTACCGTACATAGACCCCTACTTAGTTTGCGTAACACTAGCCCAGAATTGCCCTACCTTTTTTCGTTTTCATTTGTTTTGATTGTTCAATTTAACAGAAACGCCCGAAATTATCAACCCAACGGTCATAGCCATATAAACTTACTGACCTAGTTAAACTATTTGATACTGTGAACCCGCCTTTTTCTTTCTTTGTATCATAGCCATGATTCATCGTCAATATGATGAAGCCAACTGCATCATGCTACGTTTGATGTCTCGTTTTATATATATATATATATATATATATATATATATATAGGTGCAGGTAAGGCGTGATCCAACAGAAACAGTAGTCCAACAGGAGCAGTAGTCCAACAGGAACAGTAATCCGAGGTACAAAAACTCCAGCAATTGGGTACTCCGAGTCCAGTTGAAAGGCCGGGATCCGTGTGAGTGTACGTTATGTAAGTTTCCCGAGCGTCTAGTAACACAATCTGTATCACGTCCTCACGTTGTTATTTTTTGTTGTTTTTTTGTCTTTTTCCTTTTTGAACTTATATATATATATCTCTTTCCTTTCCTGAGCGTCCGATAACACTATCCGTATCACGTCCTCACTTTGTTGTTTTTTTTGTTATTGTTTTTTTTTTAATATATATATATATATATATACAGGGAGTCCCAAAAAGTTCAAACACACTTTAGATAATTGTAATGTAGGTGTTTATTAAAATGCATTTCATTTTCAAAATTTAATAGAATCTACAGACATTATTTTATTGTTTTGTCAGCTCTTGTTTTCAAACTGACGTCCGTTCTGGTCCAGGCCCTGCTGACAACGCAAAGCAATGGAATCCCAAACACCACGAAAGAATTCCTTAGGTATTTGTGTGTGCATTCTCGTTCAATGGCTGCTCTCAAATCAGCGACTGCCGCAGGTTTCATAGCGTAGACTTTGTCTTTTAGGTATCCCCATAAAAAAGTCTGGTGTTGTGAGGTCTGGTAAATCCAAAGGTTATTCAACGAAACCCCTTCGTCTAATCCACCTGTTTGGCAAGATCTCATCAGAGAAGGATCTAATATCGCGACGGTAGTGTGGGAGAGCCCCATCTTACTGAATATAAAACTCCTCATCTTCAAAAGCTTCTCTAATGCTTAACATGACAGACTGTTGCAGCAAGTTCAAGCAAACGGGACCAGTCACAGTAGCGTCAAAAAAGAATGGTCTAATTAATGCTCTTGATAATAAGCCACACCACACATTAACTCCTGGTAAATTAACATGGTGTTCCACCATAACATGTGGATTCACAGGTCCCTAGTAGGTGCTATTGTGGCGGTTAATTGAACAATTTAATTTGAATGTAGCCTTATCACTCCACGCCATATTTGTTGGAAAGTTTGCATCTTCTACGCATCATGCCAAGTACCACTCGCAATACTGCACTCTTCGGTCTAGATCATCGTCATGAATAGCGTGGACAAATCTTGGAAGGTAACTTTTTCCATTGACAACGATTCAAAATGCGTTGGCCAGACGATTTTGAAATACTTACCTCACGACTCGCTTGCTGGTCAGATTTTCTTGGACTTTGGTGATACATTTCCAGCACTCCTTCTTACTTTGTAGGGGATGTCGATGTTCGTGGTCTTCAGCAACGCTTCTCGTGGACATCCTGAACATTTCCATCGGCTTCAAACTTATCTCTAATTCGAGGTGATGGTATTTGAATGAAATCCGTTGGGTAGTTCTCGAGTTTTAGTGATGCACACGTACATACATAAATACATACAGACATACAGATAGACAGACAGACAGACAGACAGACAGACAGACAGACAGACAGACAGACAGACAGACAGATATTCAGTTACATAGTCTTTCATTCTTTTACTTGTTTCAGTCATTTGACTGCGGCCAAGTTGGAGCACTGCTTTGAAAGGTTTTAGTCGAACAAATCGACCCCAGGACTTGTTTATTAAGCCTAGTACTAATTCTATCAGTCTCTTTTGCCAAACCACTAGATTACGGGGGACGTAAAAACACCAACACCGGTTCTCCGGGAGTGGTGCGGGGACAAACACAGACACAAAGACACGCACACATAGATACAAAATACAAAAAGGCTTTGCCTTTCATCCTTTTGGGAACGTTAAAATAAGTACTAGTCGAGTACTGGGGTCGATATAATCGACTATCCTCCTCCCCCAAATTTCAGGCCTTGTGCCTATAGTAGAAAAGATTATTATTACTCCAGGTTCAGTCCCACTATGTGGCACCCTGGGCAAGTTTCTTCTACTATAGCGTCGGTCTAACCAAAGCCTTGCGAGTGGATTTCGTAGACAGAAACTGAAAGAAGCCCGTTGTATATATA
>NC_068982.1:53843090-53843868 GCF_001194135.2 Octopus bimaculoides | reverse complement strand
TATATTGCTCCAAAAGAAGTGGAGCAATTGTCATATTACAAAGACCTGGAAATTGAAGTACCCAAGATGTGGGACTTGAGGGTGAAAACAATACCAGTAATAATTGGCGTACTGGGCATGATAAAATACATATGAACAAAAACGTAGAAGTTATACCTGGACCCTCAACACTACACACTATCGAAGCAATAGCCCTGTTAGAAACAGCCCACATCCTACGCAAGACACTATCAATTCAACAGTATAACCCAAACAGAACAAGCCACAAACACATGACACACTCTAAATAGCAACTATCCAATAAATTAAACAACTACCACATCACCTGTGTGTTATTTCTCATTGTTGGGGGAGTGCAAACTCTTTCCCGGTATTGTACAAGTCGAGCCCAACAGAAAAACGCAACTCGCATTACACACTCACATTACACACGGTATAAATACTACTACAATAAGAGACTTCACCACGCCTCATAACTGATGCAATGCAATACCGGGAAAGAGTTTGCACTCCCCCAACAACGAAAAATAACACACAATGCTGCACACACCCTAGCAACACGGAGGTGTAGCAGGTGATGTAGTACAAATTTGCCAGAGACTACTAAATGTTGAATAATAATAATAATAATAATAATAATAATAATAATAATAATAATAATAATAATAATAATAATAATAATAATAATAACAATAATAATAACAACAATAATAACAACAATAATAATGATGATAATAATAATGATGATAATAATGATAATGATAATGATAATAATAAT
>NC_068982.1:53839969-53842227 GCF_001194135.2 Octopus bimaculoides | reverse complement strand
ACGTGTCTGTCAAGACCTACCAAAAACTGAGCAAATATAAAGATCTTGAAATAGAAATTAGCAAAATGTGGAATCTGAAGACAAAAACAATACTTATTGTCATAGGTGCCCTGGGAATGACAGCGAAACGGGCTGATTACTACCTAGCTCAGATACCAGGAAACCTCAAAATGGCTGAAGTCCAAAAGATAGTGCTCATGGGAACTGCATATATCCTACGTAAAATACTGTCTATGTGATCTCAAATTTCTCTAGAACAACACTGTACAAATTCAAATATATGGTACCCTAGGCAGAACACCTACATGAATTTCTAACTTGTTGTCTTTTGAGGTCTCTGGGGTGAGACTTGGATCCAACTTGTACAAATGCAAAGCAAAAGTCAAACATAAAAAATAATAATAATGATGATGATGATGATGATGATGATGATGATGATGATGATGATAATAATAATAATAATAAACTCTCCTATGGAAGACGACGTATGAGTGTTCAGCTTTTGCCGAACGACCTGCACAAATGATTTGTTTATAATCATTAAATGTGAGCGCTGTGCATCAAATCACCCCTCCATCAAATCGCCGTTGCATGAAAAGGTGCACGGTGTACCACTTATCAGGTTTCGAGAAGATCGCAGAGCAACATAAGCTGAAGTGTTTTGCTCAAGAACACAAAGTAACTACCCGGTCTAAGAATTGAAGCCATGATCTCACGATCGTGAGTGCAACACCCTAACCACTAGGTCATGTACCCTTTCAAGAAGAAGCTACTAGAGTTTCAAGAGAGGGGATCAATCCGTGCCATTCTCCTCTCGTTTTCCTAAATAATAATAATAGTAATAAATACATATTTTACCTGTGAATTTGTGTGTGTAAACTGGGAATGCATACAACGAGTTTCTCTGCCCTAGGTGTACGGAAAACACTCGGCGAGAAATGGAAGAAAATTTGAAGAAAGAAAAAAAAACATAATAATAATAATAATAATAATAATACTAATAATAATAATGATAATAATAATAATAATAATGATGATGATGATGATGATGATGATGCACTAAGGAGGAAATATCAACATCGGATAGAAGGACGAGAAAGTTGATGACGCTGCATGGGCGCTACACACTAAAGCAAACGTAAACAGACTGTATCTGAAAAGAAAGACTGGTGGCAAAGTATAGACCATTGTATATAGATCATTAGTATAGACCATTGTATAAGGAGTGAAAGGAGAACGCTTGCAGAGTATTTGATAAATAGTGATGAAAACCTGCTGCAACATGCCGTGCAGATGAAATGATGGGCAAGGAAGAGTTTAACCAAAGAACTGAAGAGAAGAGAAAAGAAGACTTTCTTGAAATGAGAATGCATGGACAGTTTGAAAGGAATACACAAGACGTTAAGGATAATACAGTATCGTGGGCATGGCTTGAGCGAGGTAATTTGAAGCGTACCACCGAAAACCTGATCATTGCTGCACAAGACCAAGCTCTCGCTATCAATTCGGTGAAGTATAACATCTATAAAACTTCTGACACCCAGAAATGCAGACTTTGTGGAAAGAGTGTGGAAAATGTGACCCACTTGGTAAGTGGATGTGAGAGCCTTGCACAAAAAAAATACAAGAACCGCCACGATAAAATGTGTATGTATCTTCATTGGCTCTTATACCGTAAATACCAATAGGAAGTAACAAAGAACTGGTATGAGCATGTACCAAGTAAAGTTATGCAGGAGGATGGAAAAGTAACGATACTCTGGGACTATGATTTTCAGACGGATCGTGTAGTCGAACACTGTCGGCTGGATATTGTCATATTGAATGAGAGAGAGAAATACTGTCAGATCATTGATGTAGCCATACCAAATTGAAAGTGGAAATGGCAAGACTGTATGGAATGCGAGAGGGTAATGTAAAAGGGATACAAGTGCCTATATATATATATATATACACACACACACACAGAGATAAAAAAAAGAAATGGAGCAACAATTAACAATTAGAAGTTGATCATTGGTATTAAAAGTTCATGGATTAATAATGATGATCAACTTTTAATTGTTAATTGTTGCTCCATTTCTTTTCATATCTGAATATATTAAACCACGGTTTACCATTTAATTTACCAACTTCTGTTAACCTTATAACAAGGCCTATACATAGTGAGGTGATATACCAGTAATTCCTACGGATACATTTATCCCTTAGACAGTTGCATAACCTCTAACTCATAATTTATATATATATATGTATAT
>NC_068982.1:53839053-53839899 GCF_001194135.2 Octopus bimaculoides | reverse complement strand
TATATGTATGCATGTATGTATGTATGTATGTATGTATATATATATCTACAAATGTGCACTTGTGTAGTTTCAGAGAAAAGTTTAATGTCAAACTGGCAATGTTTCGAATTTTTTCATGTATTTCAGTGATTATTAAACACTGCGTCATTATTGCTTGCGTCATGATTAAACAATAACATCAAAAATCCATTGCAACAGGAAGTCACAACAGTAACAATAAAAAACAACAATGACGAAGATGATGATGATGATGATTGTAACAGAAGTGGTGGTGGTGGTGGTGGTAGTGGTGGTGTGAGTTGCGGTAATAACTAGCAAAACTTCAGTAGAAGCAATAACACATTAAAAAAAAATCTCAACTACAACAGCTAGGTCAATCAAAGCACAGCAAACATGTACCCGGAACTGATGCAGTCTCTACGAAAATGCGTAAAAATAGTGGAAATGTTAAGAAAAAGAAAATGAAATTGACAGCAGTTATATGCATAAGAATAAAATGATGGATATCGTATGGGACTGGAAGTTGCTAAGTGTTGCAGCAGCAGCAGTAGACAAGGGTGCAAGAAATAGGCTGCACAATATACTGCAATTGTGAAGCTTGATGCAATAATGAACACTGCAAAACTGGTGCAGAAGATTTAATCATTAATCTCGCTTTGGGTAATGTGTACGTGTATGTGTGTGTGTATGTATGTATGCATGCATATAAATATAAATATATACATACATGTATACACACACACCCACCCACATATATATATATAATATATGTATATGTATGTATATTTAGATATACATATGCGTGTGTTTATATATATATATATATATATATATATATATATATAT
>NC_068982.1:53837519-53838412 GCF_001194135.2 Octopus bimaculoides | reverse complement strand
TATATATATAAACGTACATATATACAGACACACATAGAGGCACACAAACGCGAACACGCACACGTAAACACATACACACACACACACGCACTTGCGCACGCACGCACACACAGATGTATCGAGAAAGACATTTGCGAACGTTATCTAATTTATCTTTTTACAAGGAAATGCACATTTGATGAAATCTCTGCACTTTTTTTTGGCTCTGTGCAGCTTGTTATTCAGCGAATGCTGACATTTGCTATATTGCAGCTTGATGCATCTATTGCACATATTTTCTGCACTGCACATTAGGAATAATTTCGGGTTGTATATAGTTAAATGTTAGATAGCATTCATCAAAAGAATCTTCTTTCCGCCTTAAAGATTACTAGGAGATAACCCTAAGCTAACAGTTGTAACAAACAAGCTGTAGAAGTATAAAATCAGAGAATTCGCATGTCCAGGCGCTTGAATCTTTCCTAATAGTTTTAGCATTTAGCATTTATTTTTTTACTTATTTCAGTTATTGAGCTATGGTCATGCTGGAGCACCGCTTTTGAAGGATGTAGCCGAAGAAATCGACCACAGTAATTATTCTATCAGTCTAGTACTTATTCTATCAGTCTTTTTTGCAGAACTGCTAATTTACGGAGACGTATACACACCTACATCGGCTGTTAAGCGATGATAGGGAGAGGACAAACACACAGAGAAAGACACACACACATACACGCACATAAACACACACAAATACACACACACACACACACACACACACACACACACGCACACACACACACGCTCATGTATGTATATGATGGCCTTCTTTCTGTTTCCGTTTACCAAATCCACTCACAAGGCTTTGGTCTGTAGTCTTTGTGATGTCTTTGCAGCTTTATTATTAAAGTGTG
>NC_068982.1:53835592-53837049 GCF_001194135.2 Octopus bimaculoides | reverse complement strand
ATATATATATATGTATATATACACTTGCCCAATCCAGAACAGGTAGTGTCCTCCAAATTGACAAATTAAACTTGTCCATATGCTTTTCAGAACTGGAATTAAGTAGTGCGGTGGAATTTTTGGATCTAAAAAGTTTGTGTGATCTTTCATTAACGCATAATTTGAATCTCTTTGATCCATTTATACATGGCGTAGATTTCTCAACGATTCTCCACTTGATTGTATGTAGTGTGCAACAGGTGTTCATGGCTAATCAACTTCGTGGCTTTACTTTTATCAGTGTGTCGGAAAGAAAACTGGTGATTTGCATAACGACTTTTAAAATTGCCTTCCCATAAACCGACGTAATATTTCTTCTCAATGACGTTATCTCGGAGCACTGCAGTAACCTTGGCTTCAAAAACAGCTGCGTCTATGAAACATGCCGGGTCAAGCAGGCAAGCTTCAGGGGATTGTTAAAACTTGGAGTGGACTTTTCGTGTGACTTATATATACAATGAGCTTCTTTCAGTTTCCGTCCGCCAAATCAATTCACAAGGCTTTCAACGACTCAGGACTGTAGTAGAAGACACTTGCCCAAGATGCCACACAATGGGACTGAACCCAAGACAATATGGTTGGGAAGTAAGCTTTGAGAAGCGAAACAACCACCAGCATACAGTTGTAAAACTCTTGTATTGTGCTTGTCTTTTATCGCCAGCTTTTCTTTATTTTTCCTGCTTTCTCTGTTGATCAAAATATCATTCGTACTTAAGTTGACAGACTCTAGCTTTAACGAGTCAATAAATTTGATCGGGTAATTCCATTTACTGTTTCACTCATTTTTACTCTTTTATTTGCTTAGTCATTGGAGAAATGTCTTCCAGATATCATCCTCCCGTGAAGCATGAAGCAGTGGCCAGAACATCCTAGAACAAGATAACAAAACATAAGACACATTCAGACGAAGTTGCCTATATTGAGAATATTGGTGGAACTTAAAAATTGAAACAGCTACCAAGTTAAAACATAAAGAAAAGATACACTCTGTTGTGGACATCGGCTTCCCTCTGGACACCAATGTGGTTAGAAAAATACAAGAGAAAGTGGACATCTATGGACCATTGATATGGAGTTTGCAAATCCACTACCCAAATACACTTTCAGCTTCATACCTATTATTATTGAAGCAACAGGACATATACTAACCAGTTTGGAGCGAAGTCTGGCTGAAGTTCGGTTTTAGAGGAGAGAACGCAAATCCTAAATTCATACACGACAAATGATCACGATATATGGGACTACAAACAATCTCTAAGACCTTCCAAAGATTTAAAGGATGATAAATAAGACAAGATGCTTTGCTTCACAAACTTACTACAAATTAAAAAGCGAAAGAGAACATACATACATGTATATATACAGATATATACGTGTATGCGTACGTACATACATGAATGCATATATATATATATATA
>NC_068982.1:53833594-53835247 GCF_001194135.2 Octopus bimaculoides | reverse complement strand
TATATATATGCATACATAAACATAATAAATATGTAAGTATTGGTATACATGTGTGTGTGTGCCATGCTTGAGAATATGCATGTGTATGCATATGTATGTGTGTGTGTGTGTGTGTGTGTGTGTGTGTGTGTGCGAACATAATCACGTGTGAGTTATTTTGTTATTTGTTTGCGTTTATTAGATTTATTATTTCTATTTTCTTTAATAAAAATTATTTAATTTTTGTAACTGTGTTGCTTTTGTTGCAGTAACCTCCAGCATTACTCCATTCGAGTATATCTACGATCAATCGCATGCTTTACCTGTAGTGTACTCTGGTGTACGTTATGCAGTATATCATGATTAATGACAGTAGTTGAAGAAGTACTTCTATTTCTAGTAAGTCGAGAGACCACATAGACGGTTACTTTTATGTTTAATTGAATCTTTCATTACAAGATAAACGCGTTTAATTAGTTAGTGCCACTGTTTGATGCCAAATCGAGAATTGGAAAGTCATGTTGCCTGGTTGCGTTAACCTGCAGAAGATTTGGTTTTTTATCGAGAAATCTGCATCACAGTAATTTAATGACGTAATTTAGTCTGCTGCATCAAAATTACAAAACAAACTGCACTGCATTGGTGCTTGGTGCATTCATAATAGCGTTGCTTGCTAACTTTATTTGCACATTAAACATTTAAGCGTAGGCAAAGTAGGACAAAAGCGAATGACCTAAGATATCCTTGAAATGGTGGTGGATAGAGGGAAAAGAGAAAGAAAGAGAGAAAGAGAGAAAGAGAGAGAGAGAGAGAATGTAATGGGAAGAACATGTCATAACGAAGAAAATAAATAAGTAATTAAAATCTAATATAAATATATAAATAAATTCTAAAATGGAGATCTGGTTAGCAAAATATAAAAATAAAAAAGTAATATAAAGAAAACATTTCATGAAAAGAATTAGAAGTAAAGCAAATAATGATAATAATAATAATAATAATAATAGTAATAATAATAATAATAATAATAATAATAATAATAATAATAATAATAATAATAATAATAAGTAAATAAAGTAAACAAAAATAATGTTGTTTTTGGAAAGAGAAAGACAGGTGGAGAGGAAGAAAGTTTTGAAGAATAGGAAGAACTAGAGGCGGGGAGAAGGGCAGTGGGGGTGGAATGAAGATTGAAGAAATATGTGCATTTTAGGATCGCTACAGAAAGAACGGAAAGGGAAGAAAGAAAGGAATGAAGGAAAGAAGGACGAAGGAAAGAAAGAAAGCAGAAAGAAAGAAAGAAAGAAAGAAAGAAAGAAAGAAAAAAGACATGTATGTATGAAAGAATGAAAAAATATAGGCGCAAGCGTGGTTGTGTGGCTAAGAAGCCAGCTTCCCGACCATGTGGTTTTGGATTCAGTCTCACTGCGCGGTACCTTCAGCAAGCATAAGCCTTGTGAGTGGATTTGGAAGACGGAAACTGAAAGAAGCCCGTTATATATATATATATATATATATATACTTTGGGCTTCTTTTAGTTTCCGTCTTTCAAATCCTTGAAACTTATTTTTTAAAAGTCCAATACATTTTCTATCGTTCTATTTTTGATGATCCTCTATGTTACGTGGGCCCTTAACAAACTAACACCGATTGTCAAGCAGAGATGGGAGACAA
>NC_068982.1:53831759-53833558 GCF_001194135.2 Octopus bimaculoides | reverse complement strand
TATATACAATGGGTTTCTTTCAGTTTCCGTCTTCCAAATCCACTCCCACAGATATATGTGTGTGGGTGAGGTGGGGGTGTTTCTCTGTGTTAGCGTTTGCGATTGTCTCCCATCTCTGCTTGACAGTCGGTGTTGGTTTGTTAAGGGCCCCGTAACATAGAGGATCATCAAAAATAGAACGATAGAAAATGTATTGGACTTTTAAAAGATAAGCTTCAAGGCACAATCACAGCATGTCTGCAGTCCAGTGACTGAAACAAGGAATAATTAAAAGATGGAGGTAAATAGAATTTATCTGATGTGAAATGCAAAATAGTTGCGGAAAGATATAAAAGATTATAAAGATGAGGGGAAGGATACATTTATATGAAAAGATGTAAATATACAAACACAGAGGGAGCTTGCACATGGCTGCTGGATCTATTAGAAAAAGCAATAAAATCTTCCTCAAAGCACAAACTTACCCTTTTAAAGATAGATTATATCGGACAGATATAAATAATCCTTGATGAGCACACACCTCATCCTCACAAAAAATATTGACGATTGTAGTGTGAGTGATTATAAGCCTGATCGACCAGAGATGACCCGGGGTTAAACAACAACAAAAGCAACAGCATAAATATAATGGAGGAATTATAATTTTATGTAACAATTTTTTTTTCTTTGGTCAGTAAGTCTTATTTCCTATTTACTTCTACCTAGAAATCAAAGGAAATGACTACTATTAACTTTAAACTTTGTTTTTCTAACCTGGACATAATTATTTTAAAACTGACCAATTTTCCATTCATTTCAGTGCTGAGTTACTGAAGCAGAAATATCGTTATAGCAAATATTCTGCTCATTACCACAGATTTGCTTGTCAGCATGTCCCTTAGTGACTGACAATATATGCATCTCTGATCATGAGCAAGAGTTATGGGGGGGGGGGGAGAATCATAGCCATGTGTTGAGAGGGATTCTTTGAAGTTTGAATAAATGTAACAAAAGCAAGGTTTCAAGGAAATATTAGCCATTTTTCATACTCTCTAGGGATAAGCAAATAAGAAATAACAGTCGCTATTCAAAGACAAAAATCGTGTTACACAGTGTAATAGCTAGCGTCGTCTTTTACCTTCTTCTTTCAGTCATTAGACTGCAGACATGCTAGGGTTTGGGCCTTGAAGGGTTTGGTCGAACAAATCGAGCCCGGTACTTACTTTTTGCTTTTCTAACTTTGGTACTTATTCTATCAGTCTCTGCTTACGAATCACCAAGTTATGGCAACGTAAGCAAACCAATACTGTTGTCAAGCAATGGTGATTTGTTTATATGTATGTATGTATGTATGTATGTATGTATGTATGTATGTATGTATGTATGTATGTATGTATGGATGTATGTATGTATGTATGTACGACGGACTTCAGTTACTTTTTCCGTTTACCAAATCTACTCACAAGGTTTTGGTTAGGCCAGCGCTATGGTCGGGCCGGGTTTGGGTCAGGCCGGAAGACACTTGCTCAAGGTGTCACACAGTGAAACCGGAATCGAGTTCATGTAGGTGGTAAGCAAACTTCCTACCACACAGCTGCGGCTGCATCATGTATACTTGAAATCATATCGTATTGCTGGCGACCTAGTACGTGATCGTTTGCATGCAGTTCAAAATATATCCGCTTGTTCTTGTGTTTAGATATCAATACAATATCTACCCAAGGCGTCGAGCAGGCAGAATCATTATTATTACGCTGGACAAAATGCTCGGCGTCATTTCTTTTGATTTTACATTCAGCATTCAAAATTTCGCCGAGGTC
>NC_068982.1:53830640-53831377 GCF_001194135.2 Octopus bimaculoides | reverse complement strand
AGTTCCGATCAACGGAACAGCCTGCTCGTGAAATTAACGTGCAAGTGGCTGAGCACTCCACAGACACGTGTTCCCTTAACGTAGTTCTCGGGGATATCCAGTGTGACACAATGTGGCAAGGCTGACCCTTTGAATTACAGGCACAACAGAAACAGGAAGTAAGAGTGAGAGAAAGTTGTGGTGAAAGAATACAGCAGGGTTCGCTACCATCCCCTGCCGGCGCCTCGTGGAGCTTAAGGTGTTTTCGTTCAATAAACACTCACAACGCCCGGTCTGGGAATCGAAACCGTGATCCTATGACCGCGAGTCCGCTGCCCTAACCACTGGGCCACTGCGCCTCCACTCCCCGAGAAATATGCCAACAGCAGCATATGTTCAAATGAATGTGATGTCTATTGTTGTCATAATTATTTGCCTCTTCTTTATTATTAATTTTAAGCACTAATCCTATAAAATATATGTTTTTTATCAATTCTAGAAATGATAAAATACACATACATACGTATACATACATACGTATACATACATACGTATACATACATATTTGTGTGCGTATGGGTGCACCCCACTTTCCACTCTGCTTTTGCCATCCTACCTATAATCCGTACTAATTCTTGCTGCCTTTATGCGTACCACCATTCAATACACACCCTCGACCGCCTTCTACCTATCGCTTATTCTACCTTTTTCTCCTCTCTTTCACCTTCCTTTACACATTCCACTCTACGTTTCATAAT
>NC_068982.1:53826166-53828754 GCF_001194135.2 Octopus bimaculoides | reverse complement strand
TATCTATCTATCTATCTATCTATCTATCTATCTATATATATATATATATATATATATATATATATGTACGTATGTATGTTTGTGTATGTGTGTGTGTTTCTGTGTGTGTGTGTGCGTGCGAGTGTCTGTACATGGCCTGTATACATATCTAAATTTCTACTCAGTTTCAGTTAACTATTAAACGTTTCAAGGAAATACAGTCATAGTAAAAACACCATAGCCAGCTAAAATACAACTCACCATTTTCACTGAGTTCAGACTTATTGAAAGCATCAATAGCAGAAACTTTTCCGGGGATGGGCAGAGACTGGGAGGAAGAGTGTGAGAAAAGATGAGGACATTCTTCAATTATATTAGTGAATCATCATTACCATGGATAGAGCACAAAGATCTGAAGAACGTCAACCGACTAAAAATAATAACCGTTTAACACGCGACAGTTTCATCTATTTCTTTATTCCAACAACTCTTGGTATCGTATTTCTCAAAATAGTTTCCTTTTCACCTAAAAAAAAAAATAATAAATCTCTTTCTGTTACTTGAATAATTTTTTAATGATAAATTATCTGATGATAATTTCTGCTGTTACTTTAAGTCAAATATTGTGTAATGGTCCATAATAAAATAAATATACTTACTATATCACTTCGTCTCCACATTTAAAGCTTTTTTCCTCGTCGTCAACATCCGACAGACGAGGTTGCTTCACCAACCATATGTGTGTGCCGACACTCCGTCGCTTACGACGTCGAAGGTTCCAGTTGATCCGATCAACGGAACAGCCTGCTCGTGAAATTAACGTGCAAGTGGCTGAGCACTCCACAGACACGTGTACCCTTAACGTAGTTCTCGGGGATATTCAGCGTGACAAGGCTGATCCTTTGAAATACAGGCACAACAGAAACAGGAAGTAAGAGTGAGAGAAATTTGTGGTGAAAGAGTACAACAGGGTTCGCCACCATCCTTTGCCGGAGCCTCATGGAGCTTAAGGTGTTTTCGCTCATTAAACACTCACAACGCCTGATCTGGGAATCGAAACCGCGAGTCCGCTGCCCTAACCACTGGGCCATTGCGCCTCTCACCAACCATACACTAATGTAATACCAGCAAAACAATATCAAGAGTTTATCGATTAACAACTATTATGAACAACCATCATTAACTTAGTTCTGTCATAAACAATACCCATGATGAATTATCAGATTTCATTTTTGTTTATGTACAGACAAGATGAATCACTGAGAAGCAAATACATGTCTCCGAAGTTGTTGTATAGAGCAATGAATTAGAAACCATCCAGGAGGCAGAATGTTTTGACAAATATCATAAACGTTTCTCATGTGCAATCTGTGCCTTTGGCCTGCGTAACAGAGTCAGCAAATACAGTATTTGGGTAAATGGCTCGATACTTACTAGGCAGAAATAAAAGCGTCGTAGTCAAAGCAAAAAAAAAAAAAAAAAAAAAATCATGATCGTAAGATTGTGGTTTCGATTCCTGGACCGGGTGACGCGGTTGTGTTCCTGAGCAAAACACTTCTTTTCATGTTGTTCCAGTACACTCAGCTAGCAAAAATGAGTAATCCTGCGATGGACTACCGTCCTGTCCAGGTGGGGAATATATACGCCATGAAACCGAGAAATCGGTCCTTATGAGTCGGTATGACGCAAGAAGGTAACTTTACCTTTACTTTTCCTAATTTTTACCATAGACTCGATATATAAACAAGAATATTACAAAACTTTATTTAAGTCTCAACATATTTCGAATATTCAATATTGAAATATATATACTGCACATACATTTAAGAATAATTTACAATAACCACTAAGACAATTATTTATTTGAAAATATGCCCAAAGTTTGTTGCCGTATAATTAGTTTTACCCTTCAGTATATATAAATTATAATCTCTTGCAGTAGCTGTGTCCATTCATTATTAATTTGTCTGAACTTTAGCTTTAAGGACTTTCTTCGGTGAAAAATGGTCATAGATTTATCTAAAAATCTTTGGTAACTCCAATACAACTCCATTAATTGCATTAAATCCATTATGGTGTGTCGTTCCAACCATCATTGGATAAATATTTTCTGTTGACTCTTGAAATCCATGGAAATCTTCCATGTGATCTAGATTGATTTTATTCCAGACAAAATTCATTATAGTTGTTTTCATGTCTCACCATGCTTCTATAAAATTTTCAGTAGCATTTATGATATGGTTAACACACCTAAATTCCTTCACAGTAGGTTTAACTTCACCATCTAAGAATTTAATCAATTGCTTATAGATACATTTACGAGAAGGTACCCAAAAGAAACCGGAATTTTGCAATATTATTTTATTCACTTAGTTTTACATGTTTATACTTTTACCGCCTTCAGAGTATTTTCCATTTGGAGCAATGCATCAGTCCAGACGCGTTTTCCGCTGTTCGAAGCAGTCCTGGAACTCTTGCGAAGTGATGCTTTTAACGCCTCCATGTTTTTTTGGTTTTTTTTTTCATCTATTCCATATCTATAAAATTCTTTCCTTTAGGGACTCTTTTCATTTCGAGGAGCAGAAAAAAGTTGCAGGAAGCAAGATCGG
>NC_068982.1:53824338-53826050 GCF_001194135.2 Octopus bimaculoides | reverse complement strand
GCCTCTCGCAAACGCTTCACAACTGCCAAGTAAAATGTCTGGTTAACAGTTTGACCTGGAGGAAAAAAATTCTGCGTGGACAATTCCTTTCGCATCGATGAAACAAATCAGTATCGTCTTGTCATTGGACTTCACTTGACGTACATTTTGAGGGCGTAGTGACATAATTGAATGCTTCGAATACTTCCATTGACTTGATTGCAGTTTCGTTTCCGGGTCGTAGCCGTAGCATCAACTTTCGTCACCAGTGATGACCTTTGAAAAAAAGGTAAGGATCAACTTCCAACTGTTCTTTCAGTTCATGACACGCATTTAGTCGTGACTGCTTTTGGTCTTCCGTGAGCAAGCGAGGCACAAATTTTTCTGCAACTATTTTCATTCGCAATTCCCCGCTCAAAATTCGTTGGGAGGAACTCCAGGACACAAAGGTCGTATCAACAAGTTCGTCAATTGTTCGTCGATGGTCTCCAAGATCAGTTCATGAATTTTCATGATGTTTTCATTCGTTCGGAAGGTCGACGGTCACCTTGAACGAGGTTGGTCTTCAAGCGACAAATGATCATTCTTAAAGCTGAAAACCACTCGTAAACTTGTGTATTGCTCATGGCAGCATCCTTGTAAGCTGTTTGAAGCATGACAACCGTTTCAGCCGCTAGCAGAAAACAGCATTTTACGGAAGAACGCTGTTCCTTCGTTTCAGCCATGGCAAAACTCGACTGATGCCTGAGGATCGCATCAAGTGGCTTCTAGCGGCTTGTCTCACAGAGAACGTTTCCGATTACTTTTGGGTACTGCCTCGCATACGTACATGTACGCCTGTATATTTATGTATGTATGCACATACGTGCGTGTATGTGTGTATGCATGTATGCAAATGATTCTACATGCAGCAGCATGCGCTATATGCTTTACTGCTTCTATTGTTTGCGACATTGTACAATAGCAGTTTATGTGCGTGTGCGTGTATATGTGTGTACGTGTGTATATATATATATATATATATATATATATATATATATATATAAATATATATATATATATACATGCATACGCATATATATATGTATATATATATACTGTATATATATATATATATATACTGCATGCACAAGTTGTCGTTGCAAGTGTTGACTTTACAGCTAAATAACATCTGCAGGTGCAGCGATACATGCTGTTAATATGGATACAGAACACGAGTGACTAATTACACTTATTGAACCAGTGGGGAAGGGTAGTAAGGTAGCGAGGGAAGGAGGGAGAGGGAGGCAAACGTGTAAAGGGCGGGCTGCTTCGTGTGAGGAGAGAGAGAAAACACAATGACGTAATCGCACTAAATACGGTGTCAGCATTATTTTAAATTAAAACAAATTTTAAAAATTGCTGCTTCAACATATTTTTGGATAGAATGTTGCGAAAATGACAGAAGACTCACATGCCGAATAAAATGCCAAGTTCGCTCTCAGGTTTTAGTTTTGTGCCTAACTTCCTCTGTCATGACTTATCTACATATTCAATTTTCGGCTTTTCTCCTTTATTTTTCTGTGATATTGCGAAGTACAGTCATATACATACATACATACATACATACATACATACATACATACATACACACACACACACACACACACACACACACACACACACACATATATATATACATATATATATATGTGTATGTATGTATGTATGTATATATATATAATATATATATA
>NC_068982.1:53819099-53823898 GCF_001194135.2 Octopus bimaculoides | reverse complement strand
ATATTACTCTTTTATTTGTTTCAGTCATTTGACTGTGGCCATGCTGGAGCACCGCCTTTAGTCGAGCAAATCGACCCCCGGACTTATTCTTTGTAAGCCTAGTACTTATTCCATCGGTCTCTTTTTGGCGAACCGCTAATGTTACGAGGACGTAAACACACCAGCATCGGTTGTCAAGCGACGTTGGGGGGACAAACACAACAAACACACAAACACACATACATATGCATACGTATATATATATACATATATACGACGGGCTTCTTTCAGTTTCCGTCTACCAAAGCTTTGGTCGGCCCGAGGCTATAGTAGAAGATACTTGCCCAAGGTGCCACGCAGTGGGACTGAATCCGGAACCATGTGGTTCGTAGGCAAGCTACTTACCACACAGCCACTCCTACGCCTATACATAACGCGATCTCAAATCCTCACTAATGAAAGATACACATATACGGTACATGCGTTTTTTTGGGGTTTTTTTCAATAAGAATTCGCACGTATATGAATTGTACTGTGTACAATACAAACCCTGGGAGGAACTACCAGATGAGGATCGTAGTCTACGAGTTATTGGCTTTAAGGCTATGGTGAAAGGCCTGGCTGGAAGTCCAACCTTCGCGGTTCTATTACAGAGTTTACAAAAACTGAAGGACCACTGCAATACGTGTGTGAATCTGAGAGGGAAATATATCGAACAAAATCATAATTAGCTGATCCTCCTGTATTTTCTTTTACCCAAAACCAGAAACTTTTCAGCACTCCCTCGTATGCATGTATGTATGTATGTACGAAGGGGTGCTGAAAATCTTCTGGCTTTTAGGGTGTCACGAAAGGCCAGGCTGGAGGCCCAACCTTCTAAGTTCTTTTACAGAGCTTAGAAAAACCGAAGGACCGCTGCAATAAGTGTGTGAATCTGAGAGGGGAATATATTGTATAAAATCATAATTAACTGATCCTTCTGTATTTTCTTTAACTCAAAGCCAGGAACTTTTCAGCAACCCCTCGTATGTTCAAATGCTGTCTGGCTCTTGTTTGTCAATCAGACCCTTTACATTGATGTCGATAAAAAACACATCTCCCTACTATAGGCACAAGGCCTGAAATTTAGTGGGAAGGTGCTAGTCGATTATATCAACCTCAATACTCGACAGGTATTTGTTTCACCGACCCCGAAATGATGAAAGGCAAAGTCAACCTTGGCGGCATTTGAACTCAAAGCGCAGCGCCGGAAGAAATGCTGCTGAGTATTTTGTCCGGCCTGATAACGATTTTGCCAGCTCACTGTTTTAATGTTGATAAGAAATATTCCTTTCTACTATGTCCACAAGGCTTGGAATTTTGGGACAGGAGGCTAGTCGATGACACCGACTCCATTGCTTAACTGGTACCGACCCCGAAGAGATAAAAGCAAAGTTGACTTCGGTGGAATTTGAACTCAAAACGTAAAGGCGGATGAAATGTCGCTAAGCATTTTACCGGAAGCGCTAACGATTCCGCTTGCTCTCCGCCTGAATATATTTTCCGGCACAAGGCCTGAAATTTTAGTGAAAGGGAATAGTCGATTACATCAACTGCAAGGCTTAACTGGTACTTATTACATGTACTTCGAAAGGATGAAAGGCAATCTAGATCTCGGCGGAATTGAAACTCAGAATGTAAAGACGGATGAAATATCGCTAAACCCGATGCGTTAACGATTTTGCCAGCTCTCCGCTGGAATATCGATAAGAAATAATAATTAACATTTTAAAGTCAATCCAGTCAAGTAACTCTCCTATTCTGGTAAAATTTGACCTTGTCCCTATTAAAAGATTATATATTTCTTCAATATTTATAAAATACAACTTACTGCAGGCTTCATGAAAAATTTGTTTAATCTATTTGATTAAGATTTACATTTGTATATATGTTTTATCCTGTTATATAATTTGTTTTTCGTGCAAGCAGGGACTATTTCAGGAGATGTTTACTCATTAGTTAAAATTTGTATGACACAGAGCAAGGCAGCGAGTGCTATTTGTGCTTAATTTAAACATGTAAAATATACATTAGCTAATTAGAGCCTATATCTAATTGCCAGCTGGCTTACTTAAACTGTAACCCTTTGAAAATAAAAATAAAAACATTTTTGCTTTCATATTCCATATGCTAGGCAGAAGTCTTATGCACATGAAGCCAGTTCCATATAATGCCTATATTGAACGCCTTGACTAGAGAATTGAACGTACACACTCCAATTATAGCTTAAACGAAACTAGTACAAAAAGCTAACAGGATAGAAAACCTGCTATTAAATACTTTGCCAGTGACGAAGTTGTCTTTTGGACGATGGACTCCAAGCGTCCGGTTTCCTTTAGGTGTGACTGAGTCGTAATAAAATCTTGCTTCCTAACCAGATAATTCTGGGTTTGGTCCAAATGTTGGGCAAGTGTCTTCTGTTATAGCCCCGGGTCGACCAAAGCCTTGTGAGTGAACCTGGAAGATGGAAACTGAAAGAAACCTGCGCATACATACATACATCACACACATGCACACACACACACACACACACATATATGTGTATGTTTGATGTATGTATGCATGTATGTACAAGTTTATATATATATATATATATATATATATATATATATACATGTATGTGTGTGTGTGCATGTGTGTGTGTTTGCGTCTTTGTATTTACTTTCCACCACTGCTTGACAACCGGTGGTAACCTAGGGGTTCGGCAAAAGATACCGATAGTATAAGTACCAGGCTTAAACATAAATAAGCACTGGAGTCAATCTGTTCAACCAAACCTTCCAAGGTAGTGTCCCAGCATGGCCGCAGTCTAATGACTGAAATAAGTTAAAAGATAAATGATAAAAGATAAAAGATAGCAAATCAATTACAAATTTAGCAAATCAAATTACACATCTTAAATATAAAATCATTTTAAATGAATATAAAATCAATTACACATCTTAAGTATACGAGCCTTGTCTTGCAATGCAGAAGTGGGCATGACTTACTTTGATGACTGATGTAGGTCCTCTTCCGCAATACAACAATACCGCGTACCATAATCTCCGTCACAAACGATGCATTTGAGCCATCACTGAGGCTAACTTTCAATTCTCTTTTTACAAAAATTCATATATGCTCTGTTGTACCCACTTCTTCACCTTGTTTGTGTCACCAAATTATTGTTCTCGAAGACCTTCTTTCATTAAACCGAACAGCTGGAAAATGGAGGGCGCCAGATTCGGACCGTACAACTGATCAGCCCAGTTTGTCAACTGCCCGATTCGTTGCCGCCAAAAAGATATGACGATGCGCTATTTCCTACTGAAGATTGGTTTGGAACACAAGCAACTGATGAAATCCACAAAGGAGATAGGCACGGCAGCTGAAATCAACTCAATGTAACTGTGGCGGACAAGAGACGACAAATGGAGCTTTTCTGCTGCCGAAGAATAATCAATGCTTTCTATCTTGCTCAAGCGAAATGTACAGGCTAAGTAGCGAAATGCTGGTGACTCTGAGATAAATGTTGCTGATGCAGAAAGGGTTTCCGGTATTGCGATGGATTCAGAAGAAGAGCTTGCACTACTTCTGAGTTGATCCTCTACTTTCCGCATGGAAACTCTGATGATTATTTCACATTTAGGACAAAACTCATAAAGAAATAAGGGAACTAAACTGCTTGGTAATTGCATCATTGTGTTACCCTGCTTTTTGTGGAAACATGCTTATCATAACTTTTTATACTCTACCAACTTTCTTTTATAATATTTCAAAATGCAGTAGAACAATTGTTCTTTTCAATGAACTTTATCATATTTAATTAGGTCAAGAACTGTATTTGCTAGAAGTGGTCATGAAAAAGTAAATCTGACTCTAAGACGTGGAAACTGATATACGTGTGTGTGTGTGTGTGTGTGTGTGTGTGTGCGTGTCGGTGTCTATACGTGTACGTGTGTGTGTTGATGTACGATGGTGTGTGTGTCGTTATCGATACGTGTATGTATGTATGTTCATTTATGTGTGCGAGTGTGTTTATCTATACACGCATGTATGTATGTGTATGTATGTCTGTGTGAATCTGAGCGTATTTGTGTGTGTGGTGGGGTATCTATATGTGCATGTGTGTATATGTACATCTGTCTGTGTGTATCGGTATCTATACGTGTATGTATATCTGCATGTGTGTGTGTGTGTGTGTGTGTGTGTGTGTGTGTGTGTGTGTGTGTGTGTCTATGTGTCTGTAACTGTATTTATCTTAACATTCGTTTAAAAACCCAAATCTTTGTTTGCGTTATATTTTTTATATCCTGACAACGGCTCCGTGGATACATGCATACTGTACAATACCACACAGTACCATATGTACCATACTGTACCAAATGTACCATACCGAAGATATGTACCATATGTGCCATACCGAAGATATGTGCCATACTGGGGTACTGAAGTCGAATTGACCAATTACAATGAGTGTGAGCCCCAGCATGGCCGCAAAAAATGATTGGGATCAATAAAAGACTATGCATGTGTGTATGTATGCATTCACTTTTATCTAGTTCATGAATTTCTATCCATGCATGCATGCATAGATGCATAGATATTACACTTGTGTGTGCACATATTTACATCCAAAAGATAGGGATATCATTGTATGTATATATGTATGTGCATACATGTATGTATGTATATTTGTATATATATATATATATATTTTGTTTATATGATTGAAAGTACAGATAAGAAAAATGTATTCATTCCACCTAGGTGAGTTTATTCCTACTCGATTAGGATTACAT
>NC_068982.1:53818512-53818780 GCF_001194135.2 Octopus bimaculoides | reverse complement strand
ATATATATATATATATATATATATATATATATATATATACAAATAATAAATGAGTATATGCATATATACGTACATGTATGTACATACCTACATCTACCTGTATATATAGATGCATATCTGGGTACAGGACGTTGCAAAGAAAACGTAGACAACAAAATAATAAACAGAGGACAGAAAACACACAGGCCACAGAGAGAACATTTCCTTCATCAATATATATGTGTGTATGTGTGTGTGTGTGTGTGTGTGTGTGTGTGTGTGTGTGTGT
>NC_068982.1:53816492-53818502 GCF_001194135.2 Octopus bimaculoides | reverse complement strand
TGTATAACTTACTTAGGAAAGGATGCGTGGCGTTCGATCATATAATAATATAAATAATGTTTATATATTATTTATATTATCATATATATATAACCCATCCCAGGTACAATTCAACAATGTATCTATCTACCTACCTATCTATCCATCCATTCATCTATGTATTTATCCAACTATCTATCTATCTATCTATCTGTCTCTCTATCTATCTATCTATCTATCTATCTATCTATCTATCTAATTTATAAACATAATTAAGGGATCAGCAAACATTTGCTTCACCTGTTTGCTGATCCCTTAATTATGTTTATAAATGTATAAGAACTTTTAAATAAGTTCTCCACCGATAATGGTGTTTACATACCGAAGGGCTTGGTAAAAATTATTAACTGTTGATTTATTAATAAATTAATAAATTGATAAACCTTTACCCTTTTAATTGTAATATCTATCTATCTATGTACCTACCTACCTACCTATCTATCTATCTATCTGTCTGTCTGTCGGTCTGCGTATCTGCCTGTCTCTCTCTATATATACGCTTGCATCTCTCCCTCTCTTTCTCTCTCTTTCTCCTCATCTATCCCTCTATCTGTGTGTTTGTGTGTGTGCGCGTGTATACGTGTAAAGAAAAGAAGAGAGGGAGAGAGAGAGAGAGAGAGAGAGAGAGAGAGAGAGAGAGAGAGAGAGAGAGAGAGAGAGAGAAAAGGTGAGGGAGGGAGGGAGAAAGGCCTGAGACAAAGGAGGATAGGGCGACAGAAGACTGGGTGTATACAACATCCAAGGGCGTGTGAAAGTATGTATACAGGCATTAAATAGATTTTAGAAATCAGTGGCTGATGTTTGGGCGGGAAGAGTCTCAAATGTATGAGGCTAAACACAACATACCTATACGTACACTAAAAAGGAGTGTACACAACAATGATGCTAGCTAGCTAGACTGCTCAATAATGTTGTAGTCATCTGGACTTTTCCTACAACAGGTCATCGCTTCCCGCCAAGAATGACAGGTAAATCCCATCAAAGCTAAATGGGGTAAGGAAGAGGCGAACTAAGCATAAAACAGTGATCACAACGCGCGCGAAAACATACACACACATAAATGTTCTATTAAAGCACGTATACAAATAATACATTCTCAGACATATTCACACACACACACTCCAAAACAAAAGTGTATATTCTCTATTTCACCTCCGTTTTTCATTTAAACACACACATATATATATATATACACAAACATACTACACACGTGTATAGAAGATAGAACAATATACACACATAATTAGCACGCCGGACAAAATGTTTAGCGCGCCGAGCGGCATTTCATCCGTCTCTTTATGTTCTAAGTTCAAATACGGCACTGACGTCGAATTTGCCTTTCATCCTTTTGGAGTCGATAAAATAAGTACCTGATGAGTACTGGGGTCGCTATAATCGACTTTTTCCCTCCCCCGAGATTGCTAGCCTTGTGCTAAATTTTGAAACCAATGTACACACGCGTGTGTGTGTGTGTGTAGTTTAGTGTAGTGTGTTTATTTTATTACTGATCCCAATCGTTGATTGGATTGCAGCTGCCATAATGGAGCATCGCATTGAAGCGAGACTATAACAGAGTCTTTCTGTAAGAAATAGCACACAAATCGGATCTATTTCAAAACGGGGGCACCAGTTTTCATTTATGTTTTATGTAGTGTTTTTGGTACCGAAAGACTTTCAAACTTCGTATACTTATCTATTTTGTGTTATAGAACAGAAAAAAAATTTTGTATTCGAATTTATTTCATGTAAAAAATTGTCTTATTTCGATAATTTCTACTTATCACTGACGTCCATTCAGTTGAAAACAGTTAGCGCTGTAACGGTGTATATCGTATTAATCCCCTAACCCTAACCCTAACCCTAACTAGACTGTTAACCGTAACCGTAACCGTAACCCTAACCCTAAAACTAACCCTAACTCTAGAATCCGAACTCTAAAATTGTTACACACATAGATACGCACAGCGTAAT
>NC_068982.1:53815261-53816480 GCF_001194135.2 Octopus bimaculoides | reverse complement strand
CCCTAACCCTAACCCTAAAACTAACCCTAACTCTAGAATCCGAACTCTAAAATTGTTACACACATAGATACGCACAGCGTAATTTATTATATAAACAATATATGCGTATAAATTACGATTAAACCGGATGAAATATGTCACAGAGAATAACATTTTTATGACCGCCCAGCAGTAACTCTATTCAGCTGAATAGACGTCAGTGATTGGTTGAAATTACAGAAATACGACAACTTTAACATGGAATAACTTGCGATGTACGTTTTTTTGTTAAGAAGACTAAGAGTAAAAGATGTTTTATATGACACATTCTACCAGTGTCCCAAGTTTCAAAGTGTTTCGTTAGTGTTTCGTTAAGAAAATACTGGTGCCCCCGTTTTGAAATAGATCCCACAAATCTCCCTCAAAATTACGCCTTACTGATATGGAAAAGAACATGTTGGATAATGTAGTTCTATATTTTCAGGCGTAGGTGTGTAGTAAGAAGTTTGCTTCCCAACCACGTGGTTCCTGGTTCAGTCCCACTGCGTGGCATCTTGGGCAGGTGTCTTCAATTATAGCATCAGGTCGACCAAAGCCTTGTGACTAGATTTTGTAGATGGAAACTGAAAGAAACTCGTCGTAATATGTGTGTGTGTGTGTTTGTGTGTTTGTGTCTGAGGGTTTCCCCCACAAACGTTTGACAATCGGTGTTGTGTTTATGTGCCCATAATATAGCGGTTCAGCCAAAGAAACCGATAGAATGAGAACAGGGTTTAAAAAAAAATACTGCAGTCGATTCAGTCGACTAAAAATTTCTCAATGCGGTGTTTCAGCATAGCCGCAGTCTATCGACTGGAACAAGTGTGGGATAAAGGATAAATGAGGTGGGGGAAAAAGCTGGATGGAGACAGTTGGAATCCCATTGATCTGCTAGATCAGGACGGTTCTAAAACTGAAAAACGACTCTTTTTACACTTAGTCGTATTTGTTTCAGTCATTTGACTGCGGCCATGCTGGGGCATTGCCTTAAAGGTTTTAGTCAAACAAATCGACCCCAGAACCTTACCTTTTCTTTTAAGCCTAGTACTTATTCGATTGGGGTCGTTTGTCGAACCGCTACGTCGCGGGGGACGTAAACGCACCAACGCCGGTGATGGGGTGACAGACACAGACACAAAACCATACACACACACATATGTGTATATATATAGATATGTGTGTGTGTATATGTATATATATA
>NC_068982.1:53805013-53809768 GCF_001194135.2 Octopus bimaculoides | reverse complement strand
ATATATATATATATATAAATATACACTCGGCTTCTTTCAGTTTCCGTTTACCAAATCCTCTCACAAGGCTTTGGTCGGACCGAGGCTATAGTAGAAGACACTTGTCCAAAGTGCCATGCAGTAGGACTGAACCCGGAACCATACCTTATAAGATTTTCACTTGATCATATTGACCTCAGTTCTTCATATAAATCTTGCATTTTTCCTTTTACATATTTCAGTCATTTGACTGCAGCCATGCTGGAGCACCGCTTTGAAGGGGTTAGTCGAACAAATCTACCTCCTTATCTATTTGTTTTAAAACCTGGTAATATTCTACCACTAAGTTACGTGGATATAACCTACCACTAAGTTACGTGGATATAACCAAACCAACACTAGTTGTCAAGCGGTGGGGGGACACGCACACAGATACACACACATATACATATATACACACACCCATAAACACACATATATGTGTGTATGTGTATATATATACACACGACAGAAGTAAATAGACGCCCTTATAATCATTAAACTTTATTTAAATCTGAAATTATATATTCTAATTTTTTATTAATTGTTCTAATGTGAATATTTGATATTTAGTAGACATACCCTTCGCATTTTTCAGTGCAAGGACCCTATTAGGCATGTTACTGATCAGATGACGAATATCCTCTTGCGGAATTTCTTGCCAAGTTTCATGCAATAATCTCAAAAGATCTGGCTTTGAAGTTGTTTTCTTGTTCTTTTTATGAATGTTCTGTCCATTATGTCCCAGAGGTGTTCAATAAGGTTCATATCTGGTGACTGACTTAGCCATGGAAGTTTTTTAATGCCATTCTCATCCAACAAATGTTGGGTCATTTTAGCCGTGTGACAAGGAACCCCATCTTCCGTAAATAAAGAATATTCTTTAATCATTTCACCACTGGAGAAGATTGGAAGGTGCCACGCAGTGGATCTGAATCTGGAACCTTGTGGTTGAGAAGTAAACTTCTTACAATTTCCGCACGTATGTCATGTTGATCTCTCTCATCAAAGAGCTATATAAGTTATGAGACATAAAAACAATGATACCATTTTATTTATTTTCTTTTAAAACAGTCTAAACAGAAACGATGATATTCATTTTATTTTCCCCGTTGAGTGCTGTTTGGCACATCTGTTCCTCTTTCAGCAGTATCATATCATTGTTTGTTTATGAAGTTGTCAACCACATGCGACGCCTAATTAGACTGGACATGCATCTACTGCTGCCCTCTTTTCTACTCACCCAAACTCTTATAGGCATGTTAATTCCAGGTTAATTTTGATTTGTTGAGATTATCACTCCTTCCAATCTTGAGCTGGTGGAAAATGTTGCTATGTTTACCTTATCTCGGAGTGGAGATAATTTCAGTAAATCAAGAATTGTATAGTATTTAGAATACCTTTTCTTCGTCTTTGAAGGAGGGAAAGAGAGAGAGAGAGAGAGAGAGAGAGAGAGAGAGAGAGAGAGAGAGAGAGAGAGAGAAAGAGGTCAGTTGTGATTGAAAAGACCTATAATCTTTCTGACCACGACCATCCCTCCATTTTAAGGTAAACAGGATTACATTATTCATTGTGTTCTTCGCTTTTCTCCCCCAGGCGGTTAAATATGATTTGGCTGCTATGTGTAGCTTATCAAGTGATCACATAGACAAGCCATGAGCAAGCTACGTCACACGGGAGACTTTCTGAAGGTTACGTCAAACTGCGGCCGGTCTGATGATTAGCCATGTGGCATGCGGTAGAGCCATCTTAAAGCATGGGCACACTGGAGGTCTTAAAGGTCTAAGGGATCACTTCTGATCTATAGAGACTGTAGGTTGCTGTCAGTAAATAAATAGTATAGGGTCCGTTGCATTGCTTTATCTAGGGGCCTATAATGCTGCTGAAACATCTCTGCCCTGCCTGGCATAGACTCTACCCCAGTAAATAAAAATATAGGGTTCACTGGCTTCATTTACCCAGGGGACTTGAATGTGGCTGAGACGGTTCAGTCATGCAGCCCGCTTCTTGAAAAAGGTTCCCCATGTTTGACATCAGCTCTATCCCTGTAAATAAATAGCATAGGGTCCATTGCGTTGATTTGCCTAGGGGTCTATAATGCTGCTGAGACGGCTCTGCCTTGAAATAGGTCGCTCACACCTGACATAGACTCCACCCCGCTGGCACACAATTATATTGTATTGCAATAGGTGGTAATTATAGGGAGTTAGTGTCTCCTGTTGTCACTAATTGAATTTGATATTCTGGTCGCTGGTATAATGATGTCCCTTATATTGTTGCTTGTCTTATTATCATTTCAGAAATAAAAAGAAAGCGACGATAGGTTTACACACGTACGCGCACACACAGAGATAGATAGATAGATAGATAGATAGATAGATAGATAGATAGATAGATAGATAGATAGATAGATAGATACTCGCGCGCCCGCACACACACACATACACACACATACACGCACATATACACACACT
This sequence comes from Octopus bimaculoides, assembly GCF_001194135.2. NCBI lineage: Eukaryota > Metazoa > Mollusca > Cephalopoda > Octopoda > Octopodidae > Octopus > Octopus bimaculoides. The sequence continues at coordinate 53,807,276 of NC_068982.1, read as the reverse complement.
CACATACACACCCACAAAGGTAGATACTGATACATGTGTGTGGTGGCTGAAAAGAGTCAGTGGTAGATTTTGAGTTGATTGACACTGGCAGAGGTGGCGTAGTGACAGGAGAAGGAAAGAAATGAGAGAAGCCAGCAAAGGAAATGACCCAAACGCTTATATATACACACGCACGCGCATACACACACAAGCACACTTAAACGGGGTGAGGGTGGGGGTGTGGTGTTGAAAAGTTCTTGGCTTTGGGTAAAAGAAAATACAAGAGGATGAGTTGAGTTGATTATGATTTTATTCAACATATTCCCCTCTCAGTTTCACACACTTATTTACGCAGCGGTCCTTCAGTTTTTCTAAGCCCTGTAAAAGAACTAGGAAGGCCAGGCCTCAAACCAGACCTTTCGCGATACCCCTAACACCGGAAACTCTTCAGCACCCCCTCGTATTTATCTTTTTATCCTTTACATGGTTTAGTCATTGGAATGCAGCCATGCTGGGGCATTGCCTTCAAGGTATTATTTGAACAAGGTTTTATTTATACCCGAGTACAAATTTCGTTTAAAGCCTGCTACTTATTCTATCGGTCTCACTTTACCGAACCGTTAGTTTACGGGTGCGTAAACAAACCAGCATCGGTTGTCGAGCGGTGGTGGGGACAAACACGAACACAAAAACAGCGATGTAAGATATGGTAAAAGTTTTTTATTTTTCATTTCGTCCCTTTCGGGATTTTATCCCTAATTTTGTGGTTCTAGGGACCTAGCAGTTCTTTCTAGCGTAAGGAATCCCATGAGTGGATTCCTCTTATGTATTTAAATAATATACACTGTACCTTATGAGTAATTCATAGTCTTTGGACTAAACTTTTATACGCTGGGCCACTTGAAGGTGAATATATGTTGACTGAACACTATTCAATTTTTTTTCTCCGTGTTTTTCTCCTTGTCTCCGTATTCTTTCTGTTGAAGAGCGTAGCTCGAAACGTCAAAGACTTTCCGTATTCCCGAGCGTCATACTAATATATACTTTTGTTATTTACACCACCTGTCCTCGTCTGTTGTTATTTTTTGTATATTCTCCCATATATATATATATATATATATACATACATATATACAATATCTGTATCACGTCTTCGCGTTGTTTTTTTTTTTTGTCGTTTTTCTTGTTTGAACTCACTATATATATATCAGTCTATAGATAGACAGACAGACAGACAGATAGATAGATAGGTAGATAGATAGATAGATAGTAGTAGTAAGAAAAATAAATAAATGAAAATTACCATATGAGATTGGGACGCGGCTATGTAAATTGACAATAGAGTGCAGTGATGGGCAATGAGACGGAATGTGATAAAAATAACCAATGTAATATGGAGTAGGTTGTTTGTATATAAAGACAGACAGAAAGTCAGACAGACAGAGTATTTGACAGACAAGCAGGTAATATTGAGATGGTGTAGTGGGAAAGAAAAGAGTTACAATATTTTGGCTGAAAGCTATGAGGCGGAGAGGAAAGGAGGTAACGTAAAAGAGGGAAATAGGAGGGAAATTGAAACCCTCAAACAGGAAATAAATACACAATGAAAACTAGTAAAAAAAAAAACAAAGAAAAAAAACAGAGGAAGAAAAGAGTGGGACAAAATACAAAAAGAAACGGTCTTCTGTGTTCTGCTTCAGTAACCTGTCAATACTCTGAGTAGGGAAGGGAAGGGAAGGAAGGGAACCTTGAGTGACTAGGGAGGGCAGTATATGCCTTGCCTTGTAATGAAGGTTAGACAGGGTCAAGCAAGCAAAAAAAAGAAAAAAAAACGCACATGTAAAATGAAAAACAAAATAAGTTTAAGCAGCAAAAACAAAATGTTGACATGGATTAATTAAAAAAAAATATACTTCTCGAATATAAATAAAGGAAGAAAAGAGAAAAATAGAAAACAAAACACGGGGATTATATATATCGAAACGCCGGTGTTAAAACGTGGGTAGCTGAAGAAGTAGAATGTTCTCTATGTGGCTCGTGTGTTCTCGTCTACGTTTGTGTGCAATGTCCTGTACCCAGATATGCACCTATACATACAGGTGGATGTCGGTATGCACATACCTGTACGTATATATGCATATACTCATTTACTTTTGTTTTTATATATATATATATATATATATATAAATCAAAATAAGCAACACGGATTTCAAAGATGATTGCAGTACGCACGTTTCATGCTACTCCATTTATTTAAGTAATGCGAGCATTATATTAAATGCAA
>NC_068982.1:53802142-53804486 GCF_001194135.2 Octopus bimaculoides | reverse complement strand
TATATATATATATATATAATCCCAGTGTTTTGATATTTTATATATTTATATATATATATATATATGTGTGTGTGTGTGTGTGTGTGTGTGTGTGTGTGTGTGTGTGTGTGTGTATGTAAATATATCTAACTCTGACTATTTGTATGATTGTATGTATGTATGTATGTATGTATTTATGTATGTATGTATGCATATATGCATGTATGCATATATGCATGTATGCATTATGTATGTATGCATGTGGGCATGTATATATGTATGTGTGTATGTGACTATATTATATGTGTGCGTGTGTGTGTGTATGTACGTAATGTATGCATTTGTTAGAAAAAGACAATGTAGTAAGAGGGGGGAAGGAAGAAAGAGCCTAGAAATAAACGGGATAAAATTTTGAAGACAAATTTGAGATGGATAGGAAACAGAATGAAAGAGAGAGAGCAGTCGAAAGAGAAAGAGAAGGAGAGAGAGAGAGAGAGAGAGAGAGAGAAAAGGGGGGAGGGAGACGATGGGGAGGGGGGGATTTTTGAAGATAAAAATAATTGCAAAATAAAGCAAAAGAAAAAAAAGAGGAAGATAACAGAGGAGTGTTTGGAAGGGTGGACGGGAAGAAAGAAAGACAATCGAATTAGAAGACGGATGCGTGAACATACATGAATATGTATGTTTTTATATCGGCATATATTAACACATATGTTCACTACATAAATGTGTGTGTATATATGTATGTATGTATGTATGTATGTATGTATGTATGTATGTATGTATACATACCCACCATCACACATACAGACGTGTATGTGTGTCCATGCATATGTACATGGCTATGTATATTCTATTATTCTTATGCTGATCTCGGTTAGGTTTTTTTTTTTTATATATATTTAGTCGATCATAGCGACCCAAGTATTTAGGTATCGTTTTATATTTTATCATTTTGTCTCAACATTGATCATGTTTAACTCGAGGTGTCGTGCCAATACTAACGCAAACATGAACACCGGTAAAAACACACGTACACGTATGTCTGCGCGCGCGGACTGTTTATGCACATAAAAACGTACCGTTTCTAACCTTGTAAAATAGTGCTAGGAGGTGGGTATATTTTCAAAATATGTCCACTATCAGCAATCAACTGAATGCGGATGCCCAAAGCCTGAAAATATCCTCTACTTCATCCTCGTTTGTAAATCTAATGCTTTTCTTAATGACAGATTCCGTTTAGGAAAGCTGCTATGAACAGTTGGATTGATCTCGTCTTTGTTGACACCTCACGTACAGACATCATATAAACTGAAATATGCTAAGTTAGAAATCCAGATTTTGGTAACAAACAGTGAAAGCTTCTGTTATGTCTCAAGCTACTGCTATCTAGCACCTTCGGATGATCTCCACTCAACTGTTACACAACTGCTACTCGACTGCTACTCAACACACCTACCACGGCCAGACTACCTCTATTTATATGTCTTGGGAGATCCTACTTCTTCACTTAGAAATAATTCTGTACTCACTTTGAATCTCGTGCTAGTGATGTGTCTTGTACGGACATAACCTCTTTCGGATCATGATATTTAGTAAACCAAAGATCAGAACATGGTTTATCATGCTCAACTAACGAGATGTTTTGATGTCAAGAGCCGCTTTAACGAAATGGAATGTAGTCATATTCTCGTCGCTTGCAAAGGCTCTAAACACTATCATCAAAGCTGGTTTCTGTCTTTGCATGACAGCAGAAACAGCGGCAGGCTTGACTGCAACAGTCATACAGTTGTGACGTATGTTGAGTTAGCTGGTTGACAATGAATTTCTCTTCAATGACGAAGATTCTCCTTTTTCCCTTCTATATGTCAAGTAATAGAAAAAGTTTGAGGGTACTTTCTCAGTTCTAATAGCGACCATCAGTGCGCAAGCTTTCAGCTGCAGACTTCGACAGCATCTTGAACAGAACGAAATTACGAAAATCCCCAGGCCAGAAAATAACATCCCTCTTGAATATCTGAGACAGGGGCGACTATAATTTAAAATCTGTGTTTCCTCTTTGATCTTAAAAATTTGTCAATTATCGCGGAATATCATTGGTCACCATTCCAGGAAAAATATTTGCAAAAGTCCTTCTAAACGGTCACTTTGATATGTATTTTTCTGGAATCTCCATGCAGTTTTCATGCACTTCGGACAACATGATTCAAATGATAAATTCCGGCACACAGACGCGAAGAGAAAATTGAGCGGGAGATAATATATAGAAAACAATAATGAGAACCTGATAAAGATAAAGAGTAAATTTAGTAACACCTGAAACACAGATAAGCAGATAGCTAAGTAGAGGTATATATATATATAT
>NC_068982.1:53799132-53801101 GCF_001194135.2 Octopus bimaculoides | reverse complement strand
ACACACACACACACACACACACACACACACACACACACACACACACACACACAATATGTGTGTAATCTTTGAGGAAAGCAGTGTAGTTAAAAATGAAATGAACAGAAATAATGGGGAATATAAAATTTTTTATTCCTTTCCCTGAATTACCGAAACGTATAGCTTAATGCTTTGAAATGGGTTTTCATTTCTCAAAACCACTTTTAAAAAACATTTAGTAAACTTATTATGATCGCATGGCCGCAGTGCAAAAAGCGAAACAAGTAAACGGTTAAAAAAACGTAAAGGGTATTGCTATTGTTGTTAACTAAGGCGGTGAACTGGTAGAATCCTTAGCACATCGGACAAAACGCGTTGCAGCATTTCTACCGGCTTTTTACGTTGTAAGTTCAAATTCCGCCAAAGTCGACTTTGCCTTTCATTCGTTTGTGGTCGATTAAATAAATATCTGACCAGTACCAGAGTCGATATAATTGATTTATCCAGTCCCCCAAAACTGCTGGCCTTGTGCCAAAATTTGAAGCCAATTAAAGAGTTGCTTGCACGCCGGACAAGACTTTTATACCAAAACTGGAATCCAATTAAAGGCGACGAGTTGGCAGAGTTGTTTGCACCCCGGACGAAATGCTAAGCGATATTTCGTCCAAGCTGTTGTTATTATGGTTACTAAGGCGGTGAAATGGCGGAATGCTGAGTATATCGGAAAAAATTTTTGCGGTATTTTCTACTGGCTCTTTACGTTCTAAGTTCAAATTCCGCCGAAGTCGGATAATTCATCCATTCGTGGTCGACAAAATAAATTCCAATCTAGTACTGAGGTCGATATAATTGATTTATCCAGTCCTCGAAAATAGCCGGTCCTATGCTAAAATTCGAAGCCAATTAAAGGTCATTAGCTGGCAGAGATGTTTGCACGCCGAACAAAATGCTTAGCGGGATTTTATCCGTCTTTAGTTTCTGACTCCGAATTCCGCTGACGTCGACGTTGTCTCTCATCATTTTCAGGGTCGATAAAATAAGTACTAGTTGGGCACTGGGGTTAAATATAATCGACTTGCCCTCTCAGACAAAATTTCAGGCTTCGTGCCTATAGTAAAAAGATTATTATTACCTTCACCTTAGCGAAGGCGGAGGTATTGTTTTCAGTTGGGTTTGTTTGTTTGTTTGCTTGTCCGTGGACAAGATATCTCAAGAACCGCTGTATGGATTCAAATGAAACTTTCAGGGATGTTTGGCTTTGAGACTGGCACGAACTGATTAGATTTGGGGATCGATCCGGTACTGGACAAGGATTCTGGATTATTTTTCCGTTTTTTTTTTACTTAATTTTTGAGAGCAGTCGGGTTCATATTTAGTATTCTCGTTTGTGAGAGCAGTCGAGTTTATTTCAGATATTCTAATTTTCAAAATGATCTTCAGCTAATCGCTGAGAGGACGTTGGTGTAGCCTTGGCGGAGGTTTTCACTCTCTGAGTGCTTTGTTATTATTGATATTGTTATTACGTCCGCCTCATTTTTCACTAGGCCGCTTTTCGAAGCTGTTTCGCTACCATCAGCACTGAGCCGTATCATTACAACCACCATCGAGTTGCGTCATAACAACAACCAGTGTTGTTTCTTTACAGTGACCACTGAGTTGTGTCATTACAAGCGTCACAAAGCTGATTCATTAGAATCATCACTGAGTTGTACTAAGTCAATGACCTCCAAGCTAAACTGTTTCATGAAAACCCCACTGAGTTGACTCATTAAGAGAACTTTTAATATCTCATGAGAATCAACACTAGACTGCTTAATTCCGTGTTCGTCAATCGAGAAGCGACGAAGATTACTTCGTCATCCTTAAGGATGACTAGTGGCTTGTGCGGTAATTTGTTTAAAGTATAGAAACGGGAACCATGAAGTTGGGAAGCAAACTTCTTACCACACAGACACGTCTTCACCGATATATATATATATATATATATATA
>NC_068982.1:53796380-53799056 GCF_001194135.2 Octopus bimaculoides | reverse complement strand
TTATTATTATTATTATTATTATTATTATTATTATTATTATTATTATTATTATTATTATTATTATTATTATTATTATTATCAACGGCAAATCTAAATAATTGATAATAACATCAATGGCAGCAAGCGATATTAGTATTAAACAGCTATACATTAAATTCTAAATTATATTAAAGGGGTACACGAAGCACCAGTTTGCTATAACGTGGAAGTAAGAACTCGCAACTTAATTACCAATCTTTCTGAAAATATGTAACGGACCAACAAAAATCGGGTAAACGAGTGGAATTTAACATATTATCTCAACTAAAAAGCCGTAGAATATGGTAACAGATATACCTGGATCGTGATTTCGAAATCTGGCTAGCACCTCATTTTCCCTCAGTAGGGCTTACTGCACCTAAAATTAAAAATCCATCTCGCCTCATTTTAATCCGTTAGGTTAAGTTACGGGGACGTAAACGCACCAATTGACTCATTGGTGTGCATGTATAGACGTTTATGTATGTACATTTAAATGTACATATATGTATTAATGTTTATTTATTTATGTATATCTATATATGTTAAAGTATGCATGCAAATGCATGCATATGCATATATATATGTGAGTTTTTATTACTCTTTATATGGGTTTTTTTTAATGTTTATATTTGGATATTGTAAATTAGCTTCATGAACTTTGTAAATCTCTGTAGAGGCCGAGAGAATCATACATGTACCACTATTTCATCCATTTCATCTATCAGTTACTCCAGCCTACTGGAGTTATATAGATAGAATGAGGCATGTCAACTCGAGGCTGAAACAGCTGTAAGACATTGTCCCTTCTTCGGTCACTAGATGTCCTTTTTTTAATTTTTAATTACTGATATGACGTAATATGTCATATGTGTTTGTATATTGTTTTTATTGTCCTCTTAGTTGAAAAATAAACAGGTAAATTGACATAATACAATGTCTGCAAGTTGATGAGTACTACATATTCCCCTCCATTTTCTTATTGCTATATATATATATATATATATGTGTGTGTGTGTGTGTGTGTGTGTGTGTGTGTGTGTGTGTGTGTGTGTGTGTGTGTGTGTGTGTGTGTGTCTGTGTGTGTGTGTGTAATTTATGGTGTAATACATGGTTTCGTAGAATCGTGTGTTTATAACGGACAGTTCTACTTGCGAATTTGCCTAACATCTTAAAGATGACTAGTAGTAGCAATAAATATATTCACCTCTCATACCCACTGACTTCTAATGGTTCATATATATATACATGTATATATATGTGTGTTTGTGTGTATGTATGTATGTATATATGCATTTGTTATCTTTTACCTGTTTCAGTCATTAGACTATGCTGGGTTACCACCTAAAAGAGTTCAGTCGAACGAATCGACCTCTTTGGGGTGCCACGTTGCAGGACTGAGCCCAGAACCATGTGACTGGGAAGTGTCCATGAGTTGTCCTTTTTTAGTATTTATTGTCTTTACACTATGCATCTATGTATGTATGTATGTATGTATGCATGTATGTATGTATGTATGTATGTGTGTGTGTATGTATGTATGTATGTATGTGTGCATGTATGTATGTATGTATGCATGTATGTGTGTATGTATGAATGTATGTGTTTGTATGCATGTATCTATGTATGTATGTATGTGTGCGTATGTATAAATATATGTGGATGTGTTTGTATGTATGTGTGTGTTTGTATGCATGTATGTGTGTATGCATGTATGTGTGTATGCATGTATGTGTGTATGCATGTATGTATGCGTGTGTCTGATACTGTCTTTTATGTATGACACTGAAGCTGATTTTACAGTTGATACTTGTGAGTTCAATAAAATAAGTACCAGTGTTGTGCTGAGGTTGATTTAACCAACATTAGTCTTTCCACCTCCACCCCCACTCTATCCCGGCAAAAACAAAATGAAAGAATAATAACAAAGAAACAATCTGGCTTTGTAATCTATATCAAAATAAATCATTTGTTTTCATTACTTAAAACCTAATTGTATAAATATGTAGTGAGAAAGGAGGAAAATGTAAAAGCGAGGTGTTCATATTTTTCCCAAGGGTTTCAACAATGCAAATCGTGGGAAAAGCTACGATAATAGATGCCAGGTAAAAATTAACATCAAGTTATAATTCTTGATATTTAGTCAGTCACACCTGTTGGATTTAGTAAATATATTCTTTTCTACTCTAGGCATAGAGTCCGAGATTTTTGGGGAGCGGGTAAGTCGATTAGATCGACCACAGTACGCAACTGGTACTTAATTTACTGGCCCCGAAAGGATGAAAGCCAAGTCGACCTCGGCGGATTTGAGCTCAGTACGTAACGGCAGACGAAATACCTATTTCGTTATTGCCCACAAGGGGCTAAACATAGAGGGAACAAACAAGAACAGACAAACGGATTAAGTCGATTACATCGACCCCAGTGCGTAACTGGTACTTAATTTATCGACCCCGAAAGGATGAAAGGCAAAGTCGACCTCGGCGGAATTTGAGCTCAGTACGTAACGGCAGACGAAATACCGTTAAGCATTTCGCCCGGCGTGCTAACGATTCTTATTTCTTTATTGCCCACAAGGGGTTAAACATAGAGGGAACAAACAAGGACAGACAGACGGATTAAGTCGAATACATCGACCCCAGTGTGTAACTGGTATCT
>NC_068982.1:53792265-53794563 GCF_001194135.2 Octopus bimaculoides | reverse complement strand
ACTTAGCGGTTCAGCAAAAGAACCCGATAGAATAAGTACTAGACTTATAAAGAATAAGTCCTGGGGTCGATTTGCTCGACTAAAAGGTGGTGCTCCATCATGGCCGCAGTCAAATGACTGAAACAAGTTAAAGAAAAAAAGAATATATGTATATATATATAGAGAGAGAGAGATAGATAGATATGCACACATATATATATTATACGGAAGCTGATTACTTGCTTACTTAAGGTGGAAATTATCCTTGCTGGTCTTTTTTGTTTTTCTTTTTTTATCAATTCGATCATGGCGGTCTCTACTAAACGAAATCGCATATCAAACTCAGCTAAATCACCTGCTCCTTTTACTATTGCATTCTCCAATATACGTGATTTCCGTTCTAATCTAACGGATGTTGAGTCTTTTCTTGCTCAGAACTCTCCTGACAACTTTGCCACTTGTAAAGCTGTTCCGTTGATCGGATCAACTGGAACCCTCGTCGTCGTAAGCGATGGAGTGCCAGATGTATGTATTAAGTAATAAGCATAAACAAAAGACAACACGGAAAGGGTAAGTTTTAACAAATAAATTAGTTTAACGCAGGGGTTTTCAAACCGTGGTCCGCGGACCACAGGGGGTCCGCAAGGACAAGACAGAGGGTCCGCAAGGACAAGACAGGGGGTCCGTGGACAGCAAATACTTTTTATGAGCAATTTGATTTTATATATGTTTTTTAATCAGAATCTTTTAATTGACAATAAACCTATTTGTTAAATACTGTTAAGTAAATAAATGTAAAAATATATGTTATTTTAAGCAAATATTTATGTATAAATTTCATAAGCGTTTATAAGGGGGTTCCTAACGTAAAGCCTGAAATATAAATGGGTCCGCAAGTCAAAAAGTTTGAAAACCCCTGGTTTAACGGTTAAAATAAGAGAAATTGTCCTGATGCTTTGGATGCCGATCCTTCATCAGAAGAAATATTAATAAGAAAGGGATGTTAAGAAGAAAAAGAAGAAAAAAGAACGGGATTAAGGGCCATGCGGGAACATGGTTCTATGGGGGGAGAGTTAGAAAAAGAGGAGGGGCGTGTTGGTGAGTGGTATGTATAGAAGGGTATCCATGCTTAGGTGAATTGTGGGAGTGATAGGGGCTTTCTTTAACGATGTAGATGCCTGGAGGTGTGCATGTATGTTAACGAAATATCGTGGTGTAGTGGGACTGTGGAAGGATGGTGCGTTGGCGAAATCGCATTGTATGTGAGAGAAAGGCGTAGAAAATGAGAAACTGGCAGGTGTGCGTGTGAGATGAAAGGGAAGGTGAGAAGAAAGTTGTAATTAAGAAAAATACACTCACATATATATGTGTGTATGTGTGTGTGTGTATGCGTAGACCGGTGTAAATTGGTAGATTGCGATACGTACATCTACGCAAAATGTAAAATCTGGTCGCCCGATAAACAGGATTTGATGAAGTCGACAGAACTGTTGAAGGCGCCACACCAGGACAATGAGTAAAACTACTGAAATGCAAAAGAATACAGGACTCTCTCTCTCATACACACACGCATGCACTCACGCACACAAACGTGCGCGCGCGCGCACACACACACACATAAATTTTTTTGATAGTAACTTCAAAATTTCGCTAGAAGTATTTCTTATTCAAAGTGTAAAATGTTGAGTAGAGGTGCTTTGGGTTAAAGTTTTATTCTATTTGATGATGAGAAAGACGCAGCAATTAGTTTAATAGAAAATTAAAGTAATTATGATTTGAAAGTAGGCTGTCCTTATACTTGGACTACTAAAAATATCACCACCCAACACTGTCTCTCTATGCTTTTCTCCATCGAATATACTAATACATAAACTCAATGTAGAACTCTAAATTATATAGTCTAGCAGACAATATAGTCATCGAAACTTCCAAGTTACGATAAAATTATTGTTTTTCTTTTTGCAACAGTGGATCTCGAAGTACATAAAGCTATAAACAAGAGTAGTTCTTTAAGATGATTCGGGCGACACAATTTATAGTTCTTAATGCGTTTATAGCAAGTTAATCTCCAGTTGTTGCGATTCGATGTAGCTTTTGAAAATGTTTCTGCAGGAATTTTGTCATCTTCAGGTTAGCTGAATTTTATATTTAGAGACCAGATCAATATTCGAAATTCTGTCATTCAGGCTTTTTCGTTAAATGACCGAACGACAACGCTTTAGAAAGACCTCAGCAATTACAAAACCCCAAAATATTTACATCTTGAAACTACATCCAGACTTTTGTCCGTCTTTGGTGTTTTTAATAACTCTTATATAT
>NC_068982.1:53789122-53792107 GCF_001194135.2 Octopus bimaculoides | reverse complement strand
GCATTCGCTCGTTACAAGGTCCTTAGACCACTGAAAACGTAATAGCTAATAGAATCAAATGGACGTTAGACAGAAGTCAATAGGTGACGATGTACATTAGACTTAAAAGTCTGGAAATCATGTTGAAGAGGAAAGCAAGACTGTGGAAAGGAATTCCCAAGTTCAGAAGTGCAATGGAAGAAACTGGTACTGTAAAGTGCTTTACAACACTTAGGAGGTTGAACAGTATACTGATGAGAACTGAATGCAAGTCTAGTTGATCGTTGATAAGTTCTTGATGGAGGAACCAGAGAAAAGAACATATATTCTTTTTTTCTTTTTTTTTTGTGTTTGTCCACCACCGCCGTTTGCAACCGGTTTTGGTTTGTTTACATCCCCCGTAACTTAAGGGTTCGGCGGAAAAAGTGGGTAAGGGGTGATGAGGTCGATTTGTTCGGCCAAACCCTTTATGATGGTGTTCCAACAACTGAAATAAGTGAAAGATGAAAGATAACGGTTAATACGTAATTATTCATGTTCCTGGGTTTAATTCTTGTCATAAACATAGAAATTAAATAAAATCCTCATCTATGATATTTTACACAGCAGTGTAATGGTTTATCTACTGGGAATTAAGTGTCTTCGAAGTAGTCTTTAATCCTAATGTGATATGTGCTGAGATAGCAATTTTACTTTATACTAGTCAAACGTGTGTATAACCAAACCGACCCAGAGGTAATGTTAGATTTCTCTTTCGTGTAATAGATAACCCGGTTTACTTGAATATGATAGATATAAGTTTTAGTTCTATGTTTTTGATTAGTGCTAATAACTATATTTTTTCATATAATGTATGAAACCTACTTAAAATCATAACGCATAATATATATATGTATGTGTGTATATATATATATATATATATATATATATATATATACACACATACATATGTATATATATATTACATACATGCATATATACATACATAATAATATAAATAATATATATACATGCATACACACACACACACACACACACACACACACACACACACACACACACACACACACACACACACACACATATGCATATATGGGTAAAGGACGTCACCAACAGTAAACAACATGAAATACGAAAACAAATGAGTTCAATACGCAAACAACGAGAGAAACAAATGGAAACCAGGACAAGTAACACAAAGAACGACCCTTCATCAATTGTCGGCTTTCTTTCTACTCCTCATTTCGAGCATTGAACGACAATATGAGTCTTCAAAGACAGTTGATCCCATAAGTTGCTCCCATAAAATTTAGGATTTATGAAGGGTCAAAGTTGGGAACAAAAGCAGGACAGTGGAGACATACAAGGAAACCGAACGAAAACAAACAAGGAGGGTCGTTAGACCAGAACGAGAGTAAAATAGCGAACACTGGAGATATATACATACACACACACATATATAGGCGCAGCAGTGGGGGTGTGGCAAGAAGCTTGCTTCCCAACTAAATGGTTCCGGGTTCAGTCACATTGGGCGGCAGGCACCTTGGGAAAGTAACTCCTACTATAGCCTCGAGCCAACCATAGCCTTGTGAGTAGATTTGGTAGACGGAAACTAAACGAAACCCGTCGTATACATATATATGTGTGTGTGTGTGTGTGTGTGTAGATAGATAGATAGATAGATAGATAGATAGATAGATAGATAGATAGATAGATACGCATTTGTGTATCTGTGTTTGTCCCTTCCCACCATCGCGTGACAACCGATGCTGGTGTGTTTACGTCCCGTGACATAGCGGCTCGGCAATAGGGCCGATAGAATATGTACGAAACTTACAAAGAATAAGTCGTCGGGTCGATTTGTTCGACTAAAGGCGGTGCTCCAGCAAGGCCACAGTGAAATGACTGAAACAAAGTAAAAGAATAAAAGAATATATACTTATATCTGCACGTGTGGTGTTACACTGTTGGCACATATGTGCACATTTCTACTTGTGTGTGTGTGTGTATGTGTTATTTCTTTACTACCCACAAGGGGCTACACACAGAGGGGACAAACAAGGACAGGCAAACGGATTAAGTCGATTATACCGACCCCAGTGTGTAACTGGTACTTATTTGATCGACCCCGAAAGGATGAAAGGCAAAGTCGACCTCGGCGGAATTTGAACTCAGAACGTAGCGGCAGACGAAATACCGCTAAGCATTTCGCCCGGCGTGCTAACGTTTCTGCCAGTTCGCTTTCCCTGCCAGTTCGCCTTGTGTGTGTATATGTGTGTGTGCGTGTGTGTGTGCGTGTGTGTGTGTGTGTGTGTACGCAATGGTGCGTCGCTTAGTTGTTACGGTATTCAGTTGACGATCATAAGGTCGTGAGTTTGATTCCCGGCGGCACTTTGTGTCCTTTGAGCACTTTTTTTTTTTTACATTGCTCCTGTTCACTTAGCTGGCACAAAAAGAGTTGTACTTGTAATTCAAAGGAACAGCCTTGTCACATCCTTTGCTACGCGGAATCTCCTCGAAAACTATTTCAGTGGTTCCCTTGTCAGTAGAGTATTCAGCCGCTTGCACGCTAATTACTGGCTGTTTCATTGATCGGATCAACTGACGGAGTGCCAATCGTTGATATTTATCATTCCTCTATAGACGTTGCAAATGACGTTTCCTTTTAATTTTACGACCGGCAGATATAAGCACTAGTCAGCAGAGAATTTGTTTACTGAAAGCATAAACAAGGTCATCAAGTGTGGCTAGTTTCACAGTTCCGGTTAGTTCGGGTGACGAGAAAACGACATGTCGAGACGCATGTGTCCAAGAATGCTACGCGCCAATGAGACGTTGTATTGAACTCACTGTTGTCGTAAAAGAAGGATGTTATTCTCCTGAGACATACACTAAAGCACCGAGCATATTTTGCCCCTGAACCTATATATATATATAGTGGCAATATACTACACTTTATCGTGCAGTTACTGTTAATACTTCATTTAGAGAATTAACATATATATA
>NC_068982.1:53787585-53788293 GCF_001194135.2 Octopus bimaculoides | reverse complement strand
ATATATATATATATATATATATATAATACAAAGGATATATAAGCATGTATACACACATATATGTACATACCTACATCTACATGTGTATATAGATGCATATTCGGGTACAGGACGTTAAAAAAATGAACTACAGACAACGGAACGAACACATAGGAAAACAAATAGCCACTTGGAATTATTCCTTCATCAGCTGCCTCTATTCTAAACCAGGCGTTTCGAAGATAAAGCCGGGCGCACTCTTAGAATAGTTTCTTCCTGAGCAGTGGATCAACCCACTAAACAGAGGATTCCAAGGTAGCAAACACAAACCAAGACAGGAAAAAATGGACAGTGAAAACAACATTATATATATACATAAACACCTGCGCACATGTATTTGTATATAAATGAAGGTGTACAGTTAAATAATTTATACTGAGAATTGTGGTAGATCTGTGATCATGTTTGAGTATGTATTTGTGTGTATGTGTGTATTTGTGTTTATGCACACGTGTATGATTGCATGAATATGCAATCAGTAAGCTAGTACACTTCTACAGGCCGGCAGTTCCCATATCTTAGAGGTTCGGTGAAAGAAACCTACAGGATAACTATGAGACTTAAAAAAAGAAAAAAGTACTGTTGTCGTTGTTTTGTTCGACTAAACCCTTCAGGACTGAAAAACGCAAAAGTTAAAAGGTATATATATATCTATATATATATATATAT
>NC_068982.1:53784578-53786425 GCF_001194135.2 Octopus bimaculoides | reverse complement strand
TGTGTGTGTGTGTGTGTGTGTGTGTGTGTGTGTGTGTGTGTGTGTGTGTGTGTGTGTGTATTGACTAATTATATCAGAGTTAATTCACGGAATATGATACTGCGCCAGGCTTTTTACTTGTTTTGTTGTTTTTTTTTTTGGCTTTTTCGATATTGCTCGTAATGCAACATAGGACTACGACCAGCGTATAATCCCTTTCACTTTTTCTCTCTGTCCCTATGTGTCTGTAACACTCCACTCTATCTATCTATCTATCTATCTATCCATCTATCTATCTATCTATCTATCTATCTATCTATCTATCTATCTATCTATCTTCTGTCACTCTATCGATTAGCGCGTGAGCATATATACTCACACACAGACAAACAGATAGACACACACACACACACACACACATGCACATTCACACACATATATTGTTATTTATTAGTTCGTCCGTCGTTGTCTACGATGACATCACATAGGACATCGAATCGGAAGGGAACACGGGGCACGGTGTGTCTGGCTGTTGCCCAATAGTCCGATCCGTGCTCGGTTGGCTCTGCTGCAGCTCGGGCACTAGTGGTCAGCTGGGACTAAAAGCGAGGAGTTGGCTCTGGTTTTGTGTAGTTCGCATTTTCTTTTTTCTCCTGTAGTCATGTTCTGTTCGCAGGAGGTGACACCTCTGTTGGTGCAGCTTCGCCAAAAAAGTGCGGTCTTGTACTTGTGTTTCCCAGATGTTGGCACTGGTCTCAAAGCTCTTCAGTGTGTCCTTGAAGCGCTTTTCCTGTCCATCTTGCGTGCACTTGCCTTCTGCCAATTCGCTGTAAAACAATCTCTTGGGAAGTCCTGTGTCAGATATTCGAACAAAGTGGCCTGCCCACTCGGCTTGCGCTCTCCCCAGCAATGTGTCTTGCCAAGTGATTTTCAGCAGCTTTCTCAGGCAGTTCATGTGGAAGCGGTTTAGCTTTTTGGCGTGGCATTTGTAAACCATCCAAATCTCATAGGTGTGCAGTAGCGTAGGCAGTTCACCTTTAACTTGGTACACCTTCAACTTGGTACACCTTCAACTTGGTACAATTTCAACTTGGTACACCTTAAACTTGGTAGTCAGCCTAATGCTTTTCCTCTTCCACAATAATTCACCTAGCCGTGCAAATGTAGAGCTTCCCGTAACGATGTGTGTGTGTCGACTTCATCGTCAATGTTCAGGGCTCTGGAGAGATGTAGTACTCAGACGGGAGAAACACATGGTGCTCTTCGGAGTAGTTCATCTGCTTTGGTCTTCACCGCTTTGGCCTTCCTGTTAGCTCTCTGCTTGTCACAGCAGCCACACCACGTGCAACGGTTTCCACAAGCCGACTAAATCATGTTGAAGATAGCCGACGGCTCTTAAATCCTCAGTGAGCTAAGGGCTTGTCTACCTTTGCATATGAAGACTGGATCCGGCAGATTATACGGAGGAGACCACATCCATCCATCCATACATTTGTTGTTGGCACTCCGTCGCTTACGACGTCGAGGGTTCCTGTTGATCCAATCAACGGAACAGCCCGCTCGTAAAATTAACGTGCAAGTGGCTGAGCACTCCACAGACACGTGTACCCTTAACGTAGTTCTCGGGGATATTCAGCGTGACAAGGCTGACCCTTTGAATTACAGGCACAACAGAAACAGGAAGTAAGAGTGAGAGAAAGTTGTGGTGGAAGAGTACAGCAGGGTTCGCCACCATCACCTTCCGGAGCCTCGTGAAGCTTTAGGTGTTTTAGCTCAATAAACACTCCCAACGCCTGGTCTGGGAATCGAAACCGCGATCCTACGACCGCGAGTCCGCTGCCCTAACCACTGTGCCATTGCGGCTCCAC
>NC_068982.1:53779884-53782441 GCF_001194135.2 Octopus bimaculoides | reverse complement strand
GAAGCATTGGGTATGACTTCAAAGTGTGTCCGGTAGTGGGGACCTGGTTTTTTTGAGGAGTGTGGAACCTCTTAGCCACTATATTATTGTTCGCTGATCTACTCTGATCTGGAGTGGTAGCACATTTCAGGGCCCCAGCTATGGGTTAAATAGGATGAAAACAAAAGGTCAGCTGTTGATATATGAATAAACAGATCGGGACCAAATCACGAGTGGCCCTTTTTGGCATGGCCTAGCACCCAGTAAAATAGGATGAAAACAAAGGTCAGCTGTTGATATATCAATAAACAGATCCGGACCAAATCAGGAGTGGCCCTTTTTGGCAAGGCCTAGCACCCAGTAAAATGGGATGAAAACAAAGGTCAGCTGTTGATATATGAATAAACAGATCGGGACCAAATCAGGAGTGGCCCTTTCTGGCAAGGCCTAGCACCCAGTAAAATAGGATGAAAATAAAGGTCAGCTGTTGATATATCAATAAACAGATCCGGACCAAATCACGAGTGGCCCTTTTTGGCAAGGCTTAGCACCCAGTAAAATAGGATGAAAACAAAGGTCAGTTGTTGATATATGAATAAACAGATCCGGACCAAATCTTGAGTAGCCCTTTTTGGCAAGGCCTAGCACCCAGTAAAATAGGATGAAAACAAAGGTCAGCTGTTGATATATGAATAAACAGATCCGGACCAAATCCTGAGTGGCCCTTTTTGGCAAGGCCTAGCACCCAGTAAAATAGGATGAAAACAAAGGTCAGCTGTTGATATATGAATAAACAGATCCGGACCAAATCACGAGTGGCCCTTTTTGGCAAGGCTTAGCACCCAGTAAAATAGGATGAAAACAAAGATCAGCTGTTGATATATGAATAAACAGATCCGGACCAAATCACGAGTGGCCCTTTTTGGCAAGGCCTAGCACCCAGTAAAATAGGATGAAAACAAAGGTCAGCTGTTGATATATCAATAAACAGATCCGGACCAAATCACGAGTGGCCCTTTTTGGCAAAGCCTAGCACCCAGTAAAATAGGATGAAAACAAAGGTCAGCTGTTGGTATATCAATAAACAGATCCGGACCAAATCCTGAGTGGCCCTTTTTGGCAAGGCCTAGCACCCAGTAACTAGCCAGCCAGGATTACGATGAAATCATGGAATGTAGCACGATGGATGCGAACTATTTCGGCAAATGAACTTATTGCGTTAATGACGAATATCACTAGATGCTGAGTGGTTGAAAGACAACAAACTGTCAACGGCCAGGAAAGATCAACCAATTCAGTTTACGGACTACTGCTATTATCTGTTATCGTGGCGTGCACAGATATGAGATATCTTAGCTAGCGAAAGACTAACGTGACTATCACCCAACAGGGGGATTATAATGACATAATTTGAATGGCTGTTGGAAATCGATAGGATAGGATGTTTGAGGGAAGAATTGTAAGGGGTAGAAAGAAGAAGAAGAAGAAGAAGAAGAAGAAGAAGAAGAAGAAGAAGAAGAAGAAGAAGAAGAAGAAGAAGAAGAAGAAGAAGAAGTATGAAAAGGAATGGGTCGTATGAAGGTTGTGAGTTGGCTATTGGAGATGAAAGACATCAGAAAAGGATAAAGAAAATTGAAGGTTTAAAATGTGTTTTTATTAGTGATGTATGTCAATAACAAATGGCATAGAGTGAATATGGCTGAAATATAAATGCAAGGAGACATATTTCGTCGTGTAACAGGTTGTTTTGAAGAGGATTTCTATGGCGTTTTATTTATAAAATAGCAATCAAAAGTGAAAAAATATGAAATTAAAGAATGAGAGGAGAGAGAAATATGAAATATAGCTATCGGCAGAGGTGCAAAAGATAATTGTAAATTGTAAAGTATTACATGCGAGGGCGTTACATTAACAGTAATTTATGAAAATTTATGGAAATTTATGTGAATGGGACAAATACAACAATGAAAGTGACAAAAGGCTAACTGTTGTGTTTGTTCTCATAGCAAATATACTTGTTTTAATTAAATAAGCAGCGATAGCGTATCTGATAGATTTTTTTTTTTTTATATATTTTTGTAAAAGCGAATGTTTGTATCTTGTCTCGGTAAAATGACTTGAAGTCCTCTTCAAATTATTTCCGCAATGATACAAAATTTCAAGCTTCCAAAAACGGCATACATTACAAAAGCTTGAAAAATGACTGTATGGTTCCGCATAAATAAAAAGATATTATCTATGTTGACATTGGCGTGTTTATCTGTTAAAGCCCATATTTTGACTAAGTAGTGTCTGTGCGTTACACTAACTTCTGAATCCGTATGCGTGTGGTTTCAGAGGTTAGTGTATTCATTGTTATATATATTTAGAACTATACTTTTCCCTATTCAACAAGCTCGCCATCACGTGCAGATAGACACCAAATGCTAAAACATCTCCAGTCGCTTCCAACCATCTGGGCCACCGATGTTGAGAATGTTTATTCCATTACTTCAAATAATCCTCGCCAAACTCTTCAATTTCTCTCTCTCTCTCTCTCTCTCTCTCTCTCTCTCTCTCTCTCTCTCTCTCTCTCTCT
>NC_068982.1:53778072-53779400 GCF_001194135.2 Octopus bimaculoides | reverse complement strand
TATTATTATCATTATTATTATAATAATGATAATGATAATAATAATAATAATAGATAATAATAAAAATAATAATAACAATAATAATAACAATAATAATAATATAGGAATGATAAAAAAAGGGTACTGAAACCTATTTGAAAATGATACCAGGCTTACCATCCTTACACGAAGTGCAAAAAATCGTGTTAACTGGAACGACTCATGTACTGAGAAGAGCATTATCGCTGTGAAAACAACATCCATTCATGAATTTTTTTTTTTTTTTTAATATATATTTTACCTGTGAATTTGTGTGTGTAAACTGGGAATGTATATAATGAGTTTCTCTGCCCTAGGTGTACGGAAAACACTCTGCGGGAAATGGAAGAAAATTTGAAGAAAGAAGAAAAAAAAAACCATAATAATAATAATAATAATAATAATAATAATAATAATAATAATAATAATTTTGGTACAAGGCCAGCAATTTTGGATGAAAGTCGATTGCATCAACCCCCCAGTCCTCGGATGGTACTTATTTCATCCACCCCGAAAGAATGAAAGGCAAAGTCAACTTCGGCGGAATATGAACTCAGAACGTAACGACGGGCGTAATGCCGCTAAGCATTTTGTCAGGCGTGCTGAAGCGTCTACCAGCTCTTCGCATTAGATCGTTAAATGATAATAACACCGTTACTAAAAATAATACCATAGTACCATTCTTCACAGGATCTGTGACAGGAATTTTCTGATAATTAATTATTTGCCAAAGAAATGTAACACGACATATAGTACGATTGTCACTACAATAATGTCTTCTTTTATTTTTTTTACTTATTTCAGTCGACTTTCTTCTTTCTTTCTTCTTTTCTTTTTCTTGCTCCCTCTTTCTCACATTTCTTGGTCTTCTCTTTCTTTAATCTCCCTACTTGTTTATCTCCCTTGTACCTCTCTTTCTCGTTCTTCCCCTAATTCTTCAATACCTCTGCCCCTACCTCTCTCCTTCCTTTCTACGTGACCTGTGTTCGGCAAAGCATAATCTTTTTTTCTTGGCTCGACTGCCGGCCGCGAATCATCTCTTATATTCCTGTCTCATGACTTTCATCTCTTATGTTCATCTCCTATGTTCCTGCCTCATGGATGCCACTCTACACACGCCAGCTCAACTTGATTCGTCTTTATTGGTCAAAAGACACCTGTTATTTTTTTCTTGTTGTTTGTATTTGTAATTGTGTATCATTTTCTCCGTATTTTTGTTTTCTCTCCAAAAATTTAATGTTCTTAGCTTAGATTTTTAGGGCTAGCCAAATTTGAACAATCTCAAGTGTAATCGGCCGAAACTGTAAGGA
>NC_068982.1:53774987-53777823 GCF_001194135.2 Octopus bimaculoides | reverse complement strand
ATGTATGTATGTATACAGGGTGCGGTATCTAAATTACGCAAAAAGGAAAATAACACTGACATCTCATTTTAATGGATATATTTACCAAAATTGCATAAAAATATCTTGAAATACTAAATAGTAAATTTATTCAATAAAATAGTTATTGGCGTCAATTACACCTTTCAGACAACGTCGGAATCTCCTGCAACTCTTCCAGACGGTCTCCTTGTTTAAGTTGGTAAATGCTGCCATAATCCTTGCCTTCAGTTCATGTTTTGGTGTTACAAGGAGTTTTGCTGGTCTCTCGCTCAACTGCGTCCCCCACAACAATAATTAAGGGGGTTGCAGTCTGGGAAGTTAGGTGGCCAGAATCGTTCTTTATGTTACTTGTCCTGTTTTCCATTTGTTTCTCTCGTTGTTTGCGCATTTGAGCTAATTTGTTTTCGTATTTCATGCTGTTTACCGTTGGTGTCATCTTGTACCTATATATGCATATATACATATACATACACACACACACACACACACACACACACACACACACACACACACACACACACACACACACACACACACACACACACACACACATATATATATATATATATATATATGCATGTATGTATGTATTATTTATCATATGTATATATAATATATATCTATATATATAACTTTTACTCTTTCCTTTAGTCCCCCTCACACTTTCTTCGTTCTTTCCACTATTCGCTCCCACCCTCTCTCACATTTCTTGGCCTTCCCTTCATTCTCATCACTTTCCCTCTAGTTTCTGTCTACTGAGTCCACTCACAAGGCTTTGGTCAGCCTACGGCAATAATAGCTTCTACTCAAAGTGACACGCAGTGGGACTGAACCCACAATCTCACTGAAGAAACATACATCAGAGTTTGTGTCAAAGTGTGAGCATCCAAAAATGCACAAACCTTGACGAATATGAACTGACACTTCGAAACTATCTTCCATAAAATTAAAACAACCTTGCTTTTTATAATTGTGTAAAGCCATACTGGAGCACCTACTTTATGGATTTTAGTCGAGCAAATCGACCTTACTACTTAATTTTTAAGTCAAGTACTTATTCTATCGGTATCCTGCTGAACCGCTAAGTTACAGATGCGTAAACAAACTAATACCGATTATCAAGTAGTGGAGTGGAGAAAAAATAGACACAAAGGCGCACACACACTCATATACACATGCGCGCGCGCGTACACACTCATACACGCACATATATATACACGACGGGCTCCTTCAAAGTTTCCAAGAACCAAGTTCACTGACAAAGCGTTAGTTGACCCGGAGCTATAGTAGAAGCTAGTTGCCCAATATTTCATGCAGTGGGACTGAACCTGAAATCACGTGGTTGCAAAGTGAGCTTCTTAAACACACAGCCATTAACTTCTCTGTTTTTGGAGAATGCCATTGAAATCCTCAAGATGCTAGAAATAATATGCCTCAGAAACACTGATGAACGCTTTTGGTGAGCTCATATTCATGTCACAGCAAAACCTGCATCACAAATACAAGTTTCTTAATTCAGATTCAGAAAACAATTTATTTCTAAATAACTGCTGACCTTTTAATCAAACATGAAAGCCATCCGGCTGCTTGACAAGGTTCCGCTCACCAACACATTCCAACCAGTAATCCACAGATATGATGTCTTCTTGCTCTGTCTTATTTATTTCTGCTGTATCAACAAACCACCTCAAACCAAGCCTCTCAATACACTTAACTTCTTTTTCTCGTCACGCATTTTATAACTTCCGCCAAATTACTTTGAACCGTTTTTCCTGCTAAGAGAATTAATACTCTGGAATATCCTGTAGTCGTTAAGTTTGAGGAGATCATGCTGAACCTCAGCTGCATCACACCGACTAGTTTCAAAGAGTTAGTGGAGACCATAGGTACTACTCTTTCTTCCTGAAAAAAGAAAATGGGAACCAGTAATATTTTGGAAAATAAACACTTTATCACGTATTGAAAAGATGCAACATTGACAAAAATACTTCTACTAAGTGCTCAATGCCTGAATTTTGGGGAGGGCTAGTCGATTATATCTACCCCAGTCCTTAGCAGGCACTTCTTTTTTATCGATCATGAAAGATGAAAGGCACAATCGACGTCGGCGGAATTTGAACTCGGAACATTCAAGCTGGAAAAAATGCTGTTAAAATTTTTTGCCCAGCATGTCAAAGATTTTGCCAACTCACTGGTATATGAGAAGTCACATCATTCTATACCAGCTTCGTTCTAATGTCATACATTTTAGATTCAATATTAAATTTCTTAAATAAAAAATTAAAAGAAAGAAACGAAAGAGAAGAAGCGAAAAAGAAGAGGAGATAAACAGAGAAGTAAAATGAGACAGAGAGAGAATCAAAATATGGGCGTTTGTTTTTCTTTAAAAAATAACTATGGTAGGTGTAGTAGAAACTCAACACAGGTGTATTACCTGTCTGTGTAATATTACTGAAAGGTAAGAGTTACAATAGCTTTCATCTGACCACTGATCGCGTCCTAACACAAGTTTATTTTTGTCACAATAATTCGTAACATAACATCCGTAAAACAATATTACGTCAATGTTCACACCCAACATAGGATACCTGTTGTTACATCAATTTCTCTCGCCTGCTCTCTATATGGTCCAAAAGCAACTGACAGCTTAGAAATTAACGGCTCATTTTCCGGTTATGAACCTTAGTCTCCAGCAGTATACACTCTTTACTCTTTTGCTTGTTTCAGTCATTTGACTGCGGCCATGCTGGAGCACCGCCTTTAGTCTAGGAAATCGACCCCAGGACTTATTCTTTGTAAGCCTAGTACTTATTCT
>NC_068982.1:53772805-53774977 GCF_001194135.2 Octopus bimaculoides | reverse complement strand
TTCTTTGTAAGCCTAGTACTTATTCTATCGGTCTCTTTTTGCCGAACCGCTAAATTACGGGGACGTAAACACACCAGCATCGGTTGTCAAGCGATGTTGGTGGAACAAACACAGAAACATATACACACATACATATATACATATATATACATACATAGGACGGGCTTCTTTCAGTTTCTGTCTACCAAATCCACTCACAAGGCTTTGGTCGGCCCGAGGCTATAGTAGAAGACACTTGCCCAAGGTGCCACGCAGTGGGACTGAACCCGGAACCATGTAGTTGGTAAACAAGCTACTTACCACACAACCACTCGAGAACTTACTTCCTTCCAGTTCCCTAACTTCCTTCTTTAACTTACTCCATCTTGTTCCTTTGTCGCTACTTGACGCTTTGTGTGTTTTCTTGAAAGGACTATACAATTACGCCTGTATGTATGATTCTTTACAGCTGTGTGCACCTATCATTAACCAATATTCACTTTACTCTGCTAGCATACTACTCCATCATCTCTCGGCCTTCCTCCAATCACTTATCATATCAACTCCCTCTCTCTCTCTCTCTCTCTCTCTCTCTCTCTCTCTCTCTCTCTCTCTGTCTCTCTCTAATCCAGCAGGTCCCAACGTTTTTTGCACCATGGACCGGACTGGTTTCGTCCAAAAAGATTTTCCCACGCACCAGTGGGATCACGCACATAACAAAACACAATAAAGTGCGTAATATTTCATTTGATTATTACATATATAATACACATATATTACGTACATAACAAAACACTCTGCAGGCTGTGATAGTCAATAAAATAGAAATAAAATTTTAAAATATCCTCTGTCTGTGCAGACCGGAACCAAATGGTCCACGGTCCAATACTGGCCCGCGGCACAGTGACTGTGAGCTCCTCGTGTTCCAATTCACATATCACTCTGAAATTCTTTTTACCTACGACTACTACTGTTTGACTGTTCTATCACCATCTCTCTCTTTCTCTCTCTCTCTCTCTCTCTCTCTCTCTCTCTCTCTCTCTCTCTCTCTCTCTCTCTCTCTCTCTCTCTCTCTCTCTCTCTCTCTCTCTCTCTCTCCCTCTCTCTCTCTCTCTCAAGGTAGTGCTCCATCATGGCCGCAGTCAAATGACTGAAACAAGTAAAAGAAACCAAAGTATTATGTGTGTATGTATGTATGTATGTATGTATGTATGTATGTATGTATGTATGTATACGACCTGCTTCTTTCAGCTTCCGTCTACCAAATCCATTCACAAGGCTTTGGTCGACCTGAGGTTATAGTAGACACTTGCTCGGCGCTGGGATATGTACCGTATTTTAACGTGTAAAAGGAACCCATTTTTGTCAAAAATTAGGTTAAAAAACATGGGAGTTTCTTATATGTGTATAGTATCACAATTCCTTAAAAAACCTTTTTTTCCAAATTTTAAGCCCCAAAATTTAGAGAGTTCCTTACACACATTAAAATACGGTATATTATTTCTAAAAGAAAAAAGTCCCTATCCTTCTAAACACCCCCACCCCATAACGCTCTCTTGATATTTGCTGCTCCCATATGAATTCCCAATCCGCAATGTCACTGCCCACGTTAAGAAACATTGTTCTCCCAGGAGGCAGTTTGTCGTGTGTATGAAGTATAGTTCACAGATTAATTGATTTTAACTTTAGATACAAGGGCAGCAGATTTTGTGAGTAGGACGAGGTCAATGGAATTGACATCAGTACTTGGCTGCTATTTTGTTTTATTGACCGTGAAAGGATGTAAGGTACACATTTTAACACTTATTGTGTTATTTTTTATGTTTAAGACAAGATCTGTTCTGATAGTGCAGAGTCCATGATCAAAGGTGTTTTAAGTCTGTCTCAGAATATCTCTTTCATCTTTGATCTTTTACTTGTTTCAGTCATAAGACTGTTGCCATACTGGGGCACTGCCTTGAAGAATTTTTAGTTGAATGAATCAACCCCAGTTATTACTTTTTTTTTCTGAAGCTTGGTGTTTATTCTATCGGTGTGTTTTGCCAAACCGCTAAGTTACGGGGACGTAAACACACCAACCAACGTTGTCAAGCGGTGATGGGGGACAAACACAGACACAAAGACATACACACACGCACGCACGCACACACACACACACACACACACACACACACACACACACACATACATATA
>NC_068982.1:53766833-53772473 GCF_001194135.2 Octopus bimaculoides | reverse complement strand
CCCACTGCGTGGCACCTTGGGCAAGTGTCTTCTCCTATAGCCTCGGGCCGACCAAAGCCTTGTGAGTGGATTTGGTAGACGGAAACTGAAAGAAGCCCGTCGTATATATCTATATATATATATATATGTATATGTGTGTGTGTTTGTGTGTCTGTGTTTGTCCCCCTAGCATTGCTTGACAACCGATGCTGGTGTGTTTATGTCCTCGTCACTTAGCGGTTCGGCAAAACAGACCGATAGAATAAGTACTAGGCTTACAAAGAATAAGTCCCAGGGTCGATTGGCTCGACTAAAGGCGGTGCTCCAGCATGGCCGCAGTCAAATGACTGAAACAAATAAATGAGTAAAAGAGTATGTATTGGACATCATGAAATTTAGAAACAAAGTAAGAAAAAATACAAGAAAGTTTGTCACGGTTGAAATAACTAGGACCATAGGTCTCTGCTCGATCAGAACTGACTTAGGGGGCCAAACAGCAATAGTAAAGCGAAACAACTCAACAATAACCAGAAACACGTAGTTGATACCTAAATGCTATTTAAATTCACAGAGAGAAAATCTACAAACAAATTTATACGTATCAGAGAATCTATATAAGGTTAGGTAAATAAACAAACATGTAAAAATAGAAAAACTAAAGATAAATAAATAAATGCAATAAGTAAGTAAATAAATATAAAACATAAGAATTAAACAATAAGAAACAAGCTTGGAATTTGATTCCTCTTTTCTGCTGAAGCGTTACCAATTTACCGAGAGATCATTAACAGCAGCGTCAACTGCAATATAGATCCTTCTTTCACAGGTGATGTCCATATCAAATATCCTGAGCCTAACACCTAATATGTACACATCTGTTTGGTTAGTTTTGGTCATTGGCCCTTATATCATATCAACTGTTTGTTCACCTGCTTACTGATTTACCTGTTCAGATTTTTACATGTATTTTATGAGCGAGAAAGCGTGTGCGTGCGTACCGTACATACGTACTTACGTACGTATGTGCGTGTATACGTATGTTCTATATATGTGTGTGCTTGTGTGTGTATGTGTGTGCGTGCGTGTGTGTGTGTGTATGTGTGAGTGTGCGTGCGTACATGATTTACCAGTTTCGGGTTTTAGTGTTATTTATGAGATTGCGTTTATGTCAGTGCATGTGTGTCTAAATGTGTAAACACCCATATACACATACACACAGTAACATACATATACGTATATGAGTGCGTGTGTGTGTGTCTATGCATGTATATATGTGTGTATGTATATATATATATATATATATATATATATATATATACACACACATACACATATGTTACTGTTTATGAGTATATGTGTGTGAACACATTTACATACACACATACATACATATACATATACTGACATACATACATACACACACACACACACACACACACACACACACACACACATATATATATATATATATTTACATACATACAAACACACACACACGTACACACATGTATATACATGTATGTATGTATGTATGTATGTATGTAAGAACACAAACACAAACACGTGCACATACCATATATACACACAGTAAACAAACCCACTCGAAGTATGACTCCATGACCAAAACAATTTCAGGAGCGTAGGTAATGACCTATGTACACGATGGTTCTTTTATACAAGGTAATCCATATGCATTCTCATTAGGGTGAACGGTTCAACACCTGTAAACATTTATCTCATTTTCTTCCTCACAGTTACATACGCGGCTGTGTGATAAAGAAGCTTGTTACCCAACCATGTGGTTTGGGTTCAGTCTCACTGCGCGGCAGCTTGGGCAAGTGTCTTCTATTATAGTCTCGAGCCGGCCAAGCAAAACCTTGTGAGTGAATTTGGTAGACAGAAATTGAATGAAACCCGTCGTATGCGTGCATCTATCTCTCTCTCTTTGTATATATCTACAGCATGAATCCCGTTCTGTGTGTGTGTGTGTGTGTGTGTGTGTGTGTGTGTGTGTGTGTGTGTGTGTAAAAGATTATAACGGCCGTATTTTTCAACTGATTTTCTCCAAACTGGGAACATATATTACTTATGTTCCAGTGGTGGTTTTAGACTCTTAAAAGTTTTCACATAATGAATAACGGGTCCCCTGGGGGGCAGAAAATATTCGTTCCTGGGTTACGCGGAGAATAGAGATAACTCTTAGCGAAGTAACTTTCAGAAATTGATTGTCTCTCTTCACATCCATTGGTCATGAAAAAGATTTTTTAAATATTACCTTTTATATTAGATTCATGTTTTTGAAAGCTTTAAAAACTTTACTCTGCAATATTCTCTGCGTCAGTGACGTCTATATCTCTCTGTCTATATCTCTCTATCTATATCTCTCTATCAATCTCTCTCTATTTATTTCTATCTCTCTATATCTCTCTATCTGGTTCCTTCGATACTGGCTCTTTGGGTCAATGACATTTCGCTTCAACCCGTACAGTTCTTTATTTTCCGTAAAAATTTCTCATTTACTTTCTGCCTGTCGCATTAAAAAATATAATTTCCGTTACCCAGTTATTTTCATTCTTTACTATCTGCTGCACCCGTATATTTCTGTTTACGTATATAACCATGCCTAGAAGGAAAGTGTCAAATTTGTCTACAATGTCATGGTCAGCCAAAAGAATGTCTCTGTCCAGGGAAAGAGAGACAGCTGCAGAAAGGGAAGCATACCAAGAAACGAACAGATTGTGCACTACAGAAGCCAGAGCATCTCAAAGTGATGAACTGAGGTATGCACAGCTGACAAGGAATACGATCTCCACAACAGTACGAAGAGCAGTTGCCACAGCTCAGAGAAGCAACTTCTATGAAGCAGCTTTCAATTGTCTCCAAACTGGAGACTTAAAACTTTTGAAGAACGACTGTCTGGTTATTATCCAAAAATTTGGTACAAGTAGGAAAGTGGAGGTTTTCTTGCGACAGTTATGGTGCCAGGGACTCAGCTTCTATAAGCGTAGTGGTTAAAACAATAAGTGAATTGATATTGAAGGTGTTCCTCAACTTGCAACATGCTCGACTAACATACAAATGATTATGCGAAGAAAAAAGAACGGTTTAGGTGAACAGCATTAAACGGTGCATGTTGCAGGAGCTTTCATAAAATTTACTGAATTGCTTAAATTACTGTATAGCAAACCAATCGTAAATACTATTTATTTAAAATTAACATACATTTAAAAATATTATTATTAAAAAA
Source organism: Octopus bimaculoides (assembly GCF_001194135.2). Lineage (NCBI taxonomy): Eukaryota > Metazoa > Mollusca > Cephalopoda > Octopoda > Octopodidae > Octopus > Octopus bimaculoides. The sequence continues at coordinate 53,769,247 of NC_068982.1, read as the reverse complement.
TTATTTTAACAATAAAAATTAAATATAACAAATATAATAATACATATTAGCAGGAGTGGCTGTGTAGTAAGAAGCTTGCTTCCGAATTACATGGTTCCGGGTTCAGTTCCAGACTCGGGCCGACCAAAACCTTGAGAGAGGATTTGGCAGACGGAAGCTGAAAGAAACCCGTCGTATATGCATGTATGTATGTTATTTTCATTACTCTTTTACTTGTTTCAGTCATTTGACTGTGGCCATCTGGAGCACTGGCTTTAGTCGAACAAATCGACCCCAGGACTTATTCTTTGTAAGCCTAGTACTTATTTTATAGGCCTCTTTGACCGTTTCGCTAAGTTACGGGGACGTAAACACACCAATATCGGTTGTCAAGCGATATCATTAAAGGCCTGTGATATGCAGGACACTGACTGGGAGAACAATGCCTGTCATCGCCACAGATGGAGGAAGCAGGTTAAGGAGGGGATAGACACTTTTGAGAGAGCACGTATCCAGCATGAAGAACTTAAGGGAGCTGCGCGAAAGCACACGGCTCATATAGTGAATGGGGAAAGCTTAATCTGCAATGTTTGCAGTCGAGTATGGTTATCAAGAGCAGGGCTCATTAGCCACCAACGGAGCCGCAAATGCAAAATGTAAGTTAGTCCTAGAGCACACAATGTTTCTGAAGGTCGGCAATGGTCTTCCTCGGTCACGAGTGGACGGCCATCATGTATGTATGTATTTGTGTGTCTGTTTGTTCCCCCACCATCGCTTGACAACTGATGTTGGTGAGTTTACGTCCCCGTAACTTAGCGGTTCGCCAAAAAAGACCGATAGAATAAGTACTAGGCTTACAAAGAATAAGTCCTAGGGTCGATTTGTTCGACTAAAGGCAGTGCTCCAGCATGGCCGCAGTCAAATGACTGAAACAAGTAAAAGGGTAAAAGAGTAATGAAAATAACTATGCCTTCAAATCAATGGGCACTGTGAAGAATGTTTACTATTGCGTATAATTTTAAAGCTCTATGAAACCTTGAGGTTTATTGTCATGCATCTCCAATAATGCTGTTGCGTTATTTACGTACGACTATGCAGTAGCACACGAAACTAATTGTTAAGAAATTTATGACACATCTCATTAGGATCTGTACTCTTATTGATTGTACTGAAGGAAAAATGCAATCATACCCAGAATTTCATTCATATCAACAGATTTACCCTTTCGACTGAGCTAACTTCAATTTCTAGTAGTACTCTTAAGCAATGATCTATTAAGCAATAATAGATCACGAGGGCAAATATTTATTAACAACCGTGAGACTGCATCTTGAGGAATCCTGCTCAAATATGGTTCATTTTATGTAAACTGCTCCAGATATAAAATCTCTTCCACCACCATGATAATTTATTTATGTTTCTGTTGATAAATCCGAAAATCATTAAATTGCAATCCTGATGTGCTGACAATAATCAGAATTTCTAAGGCTATAACGTGTACAGGTCTAAAGCCATAAGCAAGAGCTCGTCGCATCGATTTATACCGTTTCTTTATCACTACATGTTTTCAGTTCCTGAAAGTATGGATTTCATGTGTGCCCTGCAGTTTCTCCACATTATACTTTATCTTTTACAGTCCTTGGTCTGCAGCCATGTTAGGACACCACCATCGAGGAATTAGTCGAACTAATCAACCTCAGTACTTATTTTCTAAGTCTGCTACTAATTCTTTCGGTTTATCTGTTACCGAGCCGCTACGTTAAGGGTACGTAAACAAAACCAGTTCCGACTGTCGAGCAGTGGGGGTAGGGACAAACACAAGGCAACACACACACACACATGCACCCAGGTGCATACACACACACACCCATACGTCCACGTAGACATGCACACACGTATACATACACACACAAATATACATACGACGTCAAAGCATAATTTATATATATGGTTTATACTATACATATATATTCATATACTAAATATACATATATGTATACCTATATATATGTGTGATGTATAACAATTAGAAAATGGAGGATAATATGCTGAACCCAACTACTTGCAGACGGTGTATCCCGCTGAATTCATTAGTTTATGTATATATATCATACACATATATATACAGAACCATATGCACGCGCACCAATGGCGGTGGGCAACTCTGTATACGATTCTGATGATTACGGCTCATTACAAATCAGGCTGATGAGGAATAGACAAATGGTAAGAATTTGTTAAATCCGAAACTAGTTCCTGTTTAATAATGCTTGTTTAGGTGATTTTAAATGTCTTGCCCGCTCACGTTTTTGGTATGCTGCTATATTTCATGTTGAGAACAATTTAGGTTTTAATAGACACAAGATGTGATCTATTTCTAGCGCATTAATTGTCCACGTTAGTGGTCGACGTTATTTTTTAAAATGTACCTTAAT
>NC_068982.1:53762858-53766432 GCF_001194135.2 Octopus bimaculoides | reverse complement strand
TAACCATATATATATACACATACATACATATATATACTTATATATATATATGTTAAATCTCTGAATGAGGTATAAACAGTAACTGCACGTCAACGTGAAGTATATATATATATATATATATATATATATATATATATAATGAATATATAATATTGTTTCTAAATGCAGTAACCACACACACTCACACACACACGCACACACAGACACACACACACAACAAGGTTCTGAGTGCATATTTAAAGAGATTCATTTGTACACATATTCCATTATTTGTTTTTTTTAAATATCCGGTCGATTAGTGCTAACTAATTATGTTATTAATATTTTATTATATGGTTGTTAATGTGTGTCAATATTCGCAAATGATTGTACTTGCTTTTTTAATATGTGAATATGTTTCATGTGAGAGTACGAGAATAATGTTTTCACCAATAAACTAAAAAAAGCAAACTTGTAAGTAACAGTAGTAGTAATAGTAATAAATAAGTCATGATGATACCTTATATAGAAGCACAAAGCCACACATTTTATTGAGAGCTAATCTAAAATGGCCCACCAAAATAGGTTCCCACTCTTTGCCTGGGTTGATTTTTTTACCAATCTCTGAAAGAGAAGGGATAGCCAGTTTAACTTCAGCTTGATATAACATAAAAGTATTTAAATAAATATCACAAGATACTTTGTTGGCCAAGTTCCACCCAATTCTTTCTCTTGTTAACTTCTGTTCTAGTAGCAGCAACAGTACTAATAATTCGTTGTCAGCTTTATCTCATCAGAGAACTTAGTTTCTTCTTTGCTAAACGCTTCCTTTATGGTGATAACATTGATGATTATGTAGACCAATTCTTGCATAGAAGAGTTGATGGCATTGTCGAGATTGATTTTGTCGAGTCTTTCACTTCTGGTGGTTTTGAAGTTTTTTGTTGATGATGATGGAATATAGCCACTTGGTACAATCTTGGGCTTATGTTACAAACAATTTAAGCTCAATTCCAGAGGCTTTCAGTGTTGCTCTGAGTTGGCCCTTATATCTTCAAAATAATAGTAATAGTTACTGCTAATTTAATAAGATCAATGTTACTAATTTTGAGGGAAAGATTTAATTGATTATACCAAACCAAATACTGATCTGGGGTGTACTTCATTTTATATCAACATTGAAAGGATGAAAAGCAAAAATCAACTTGACTGGATTTGAACTCAAATGTAAAAGAGTCAGAAGAAATACTTGCAAGACACTTTCCCCTAGTCTTCTGAAGATTCTATCTATTGACCTAGTTCAGCAGCAATAATGGTTTCAAATTTTGGCACAAGGCCAGCAATTTCGGGGGAAAGAGTAAGTCAATTATATAAACTCTGGTGTTCAACTGGTACTTATTTTATCAACCCCACAAGGATGTAAGGCAAAGTTGATTTTGTCGGAATTAGAACTCGGAATGTAAAGATGAATGAAATGCCACAAAGCATTTTTTTGCATGACGATTCTGCCAGCTTACCACCTTAGCAGCATCAACAACAATAATAATAATGGTTTCAGAATTTGGCACAAGGCCAGCAATTTTAAAGAAATGGGGAAATCAATTTACATCAACCTCAGTGTCCATGATGTGGTAACGATTCTGCCAGCTCACCCACCATCTTAGCAACATTAATAAAAACTCTTTCTGATTTTGGCACAAGGTCAATAATTCTGAGGGGAAGGAGCCAGTTAATTATTTCGAACCAGGACTTGACTGGTACTTTTATTTTAATCAACCCCGAATTGACCATGAAGGGATGAAGTACAAAATTGAAATTAGCAGAATTTGAAATTAGAACATGTGTTAACAGGGCCTGTTAGGCATTTTTTTTTTCTGATAAGCTTATCGATTTTACCAGTTCACCACCTTAATAACATTAAATATTTGGTTTCAAATTTTGGCACAAGGTCAGCCATTTCAAGGGAAAGGGCAAGTTGATTATATCAACCCCAGTGCTCAGCTGGTACTTATTTTATTGACCCTTGAGTAGGATGAAAGGCAAAGATGATCTTGGTGGTATTTGAACCCTGAACATAAAGATGGATGGAAGGCTGCTAAGCATTTTGCCCAGTGTGCTAATGATTCTGCCAGCTCAATGCCTTCTTAATGAACAGCAATATGAATCATTCCTATGGTCAAAATCATTTTATTTATACTTCCTATAGTCACTTCAGTGTATAAGATTTATATTTTGTAGTGTTTATTATTATTGTGTAGTAGGACTGATTTGTCATTACTTTTTTAAGGCCGTTTCAATGCTCTAGCTAATTTCCTGCTTGAAATGCTGATTTTCTTCAGCACTGAAATTCTTTACATTCCAGCTTCTAAATATTAGGCTGTTCCGAAAATAATGGCTGCTCTCTTAATTGTTGTGTTTTGAAACACAATTTTACCATAGTATTTTAATTATATTTTGAGGGTATTTCAACATAGTTTTAATAATTGATGCATGCTCTTTAATAATTTTCTACTTATTTCAGACAGAAAACATTCTTGAAGCATAGGTGTCCTTAATTACTGAACATGACAAAAAAGGACCATCACTTACTTTTCTTGCACAAGTTCAAGCTTCAGCACAATGCCTCCCAAACTACTGCCAACATCAACAGAGCATGGGGAGAGGGGTCCACAAGTGATCACACAGTACGAAGGCGGTTTCAGAAATTCCACAATGGTGATGAGAGACTTGAAGATGAAGAAGGTAGAGGACAGTCATGCAGTCTTGACAATGAATGAACAATTGAAAGCAATTGTTGAACAAAACCCATGTCAAAATGTCAGAGAAATATATCTGAAGCGCTTGGTGTCGGTATTGCAACAGTCTCATACAATCTGCAGAAGATTGGTAAAGGTGGAAAAGCTCGATAAATGGGTGCCACATGAGCTCAATGAAAATCAAAAAACTTGGTGTTTTGAAGTGTGTTCAATGCTCTTGGTGTTTCACACCAATGATCCTTTTCTTGTGATGAAAAGGAGATCCTAAGATAACCGTAAACGATCAAGGTCAATGGCTTGATCGTGATGAGTCCCTCAAACATTTTCTCAAGGCCAAAGTTGCATCAGCAAATAATTACGGTGACTGTCTGGTGGTCTGCAATTGGTGTCCATTACAGCTTTCTGGAAGCCAATCAGGGAATTTTAGCAGAGGTTTACTGCAATCAACTTGCTGAAATGCATGTTCACTTGTAAAAAAATGAGACCCTGCATTGGTGAATTGGCATGGCCCAATTCTGCTCCATGATAATGCAAAGCTACATGTTGTAAGAATGACACTGCAGAAACTCACAGACTTGGGATATGAGACTTTACCACATCCTCCCTTATTCTCCTGCTCTTTCACCCACTGACTACAATTTTTTTTCAGCATTTAAACACGTTTTCAAGTGATAAAACTTTCAGGTCCAAACCAGAGGTGGAACCAGCTTTCAAAAATTTCTTAGCATCAAAGCCAATAAGTTTTTTTGCCAACAAGGCTTAAATAATCTTGTTGATTGATAGCAGAGACGCATTAGATATGGCTCATATTTTGACTAAGCAAAGCATTTTTCTATTGT
>NC_068982.1:53759120-53762120 GCF_001194135.2 Octopus bimaculoides | reverse complement strand
AAAAAAAAAAAAAAAAAAAAAAAAAAAAAATCAAAGTAGCGTTTTTTTTTCTTTTTTTGGTGTGCCATATTCAGAAAGTCCAACAGGCTGCAGTTACCTTTTGATTAACAGAAAGTATTTGCAAACTTCTGTAATTTAAGGATTTTGTTTGGCAAGACCTGGCAATTAGTACCCCCATTCATGTTCTGGAGGTGAAGAACTTTCATACTGACATGTTTAAAAGTGAAACAAATTACTGCTCTATCTACTTGTTTTGCAACAGAAATTATGATCCTTGCAGCAGCAGCTGCTCCATCTTGTATTAAGCTGTTTTACTGCAACTATTTCCTCATTAACTTCAATTCATTTCTTGGTTGAGCTCTAGAAATTGCAGTTATCCTCTCTCCCCACTTGCAGTGAGGAATAAAATCCCCAAATGAAGGTCCTCAGCTCTCGAGTCTATTAATGGTTTTCCACTTTTTCACCCACTACACTCCCAGAATGGTTGGCATTAGGAAGGGCATCCAGCTGTAGAAACTCTGCCAAATTAGTTTGGGAGCCTAGTAAGCCATCTGGTTCACCAGTCCTCAAGTCAAATTGTCCAACCCATGCTAGCATGGAAAGCGGACGTTAAACGACGATGATGTTTATGGAAATTAATTTAAGCTTTTTGCATGGCTTGCTTATATAGAAAAAATTATTCTTCCTGTGAACGAGCATTACTACTGGACTAGCAAGGACCAGCCAGGTACTTATCACGAAAGGAAGGGTGACAACAAACGAGCAGAGAAGCAAAGGAAAGACGAAGCTCAGAAACCCATGGATATACTGATGATGAGTCTGCAATATAAATTTACATATATCCACGATATACTGAGGGTGCGACATGGCGAGTAATTACTGTACATCTATATTTTATACCCTTCAATTCCCCAAGGTCCAAACAACACTGATGAATCAATGATAATCTTGCCTTTCTCATATTAACCACACTGTGTAGAGGAAGTGCTTTGCACTCAACATTTTTTGTGAGAATTAATTGACCATTTTATTGGAGAAAAAGTTCTAGGCACAAATCAACATTCTTGTGGAAGGGTCAGATGAAAAGCAAGCTGCCTCACACTTGGCAACTAATTAATCAATAAAAAACCATTTTAAAACCCTTCTACTGTGCATATCAGATATATTATTATCCATTCAAAATTTCAATAACCTCCAAACTTCATAAAGCAGTTTTTTTTTTTATACACCAAACTTTTTATGATGCAAGAAACATGAAGAATGTTATCATGTTTGAAACTATTTTTGTTTGAGATATTATTATTAAAAGTCAAGTCAAGTTTATCGAGGCAACTTTACTCACAGAAAATACCAATTTTACTTCTTGGTATATAACTGTGGAATAGGGATTATAAAAATTGTTGTTATAGACAAACAAGAACAAACAGATTAAACAATATAATAATATTTATTACATTTTCATTCAATGTGTTTCTTTTCCAAATTTTCTTCATAATTACTTTTTCAATATAATTTACACATAAAAAAAATTTAACAATATATTTTTAAATAAATAAATAGATTTTTCAATTTAATAATTTTATGGACATTTTTGTACACACTTAATGAGATGGATATGACACCATCTGAATTATGCTTAGTGTGTTGTATATATGCGTGTTCGTTCATTCGTGTGCGTGTCTGTCTGTGTGTTTGCATGTGTGCACGTGTATGCACATGCAGAGATGATTTTTTTGTGCAAGTGTGTTTAAAATATGAAGGAAAATATCTTGAAGGAAGGAAGAAAGAAGTCAAGAAAAGATTTTTCATAGGTAAATGGAAGGAAAAGGTTTGAAGAAAAGAAAAGGGAAAAATATTTGTCAATAAATTGTGAACTTGGCTTCGTTCGACATTCTGATGTAACTGACAAAGAAAGTAAAGTGTATGTATTTTTACTGTTGTAGAGTTTTTTTTTTTTCTATCCATTAAATGAGAAATTGAAAATATAAATTATGTACAAATATGTTCATTATTTTTCACATGCATAAATAAAATAATTCAACAAAGAAAAATATATTTTCATATTTTTTGTAAAGCTCATAAGATTTTCTTAAGATGGAGATCAAATCTTCACGAGTTCACACATAAAGTCAAATTGAACATGTAAGGCTCAAAGAACAAAAATAAACAGCAGCATTTATTATTTTATATAATAAAAAAATTGCATTTGTCAAAATATTTAAAACTATTTTAATAATTTACCCCCATTACTAAAAGCTAACAATGTAAAAAAATACTGCTGCCAAGATGCCACTTGTAAAAAAAAAAAAAAAAAAAAAAAAAGGTTATTAAATCTAAATAAAAACTTGCTACTCCTGAAAAAAACCTGTTTAATTGAATGAAAATTTGTTGTATATATATATAATTAATGAAAAACGAGTCATTATCTTCTTTACATAAGCTTGTTCACTTATTAAGTCATAGCTATTATTATTATTATTATTATTATTATTATAAAGAGAAATTATGAAGGGTTTTTTGTTACACCTAAACAGTGCAAATCCGTATTTTTCTCTCTGTATGATACAACTTTTTATTCTATGCACATTTAGAAATGCAAAAAGAATCCATTCATTTATTTATCTAAACCAAAAGAATTTTTTTTGTATGAGCATATTAATTAATGAAATGGAGCAAATCAAAAACATATTGGCAGCAGTAATAATATATACATAACCACACACACACACTATATATATATATATATACAATATATATTACACACACATGTATATAATATATATGTATAATATATGCAAACACAATTTTCTTTTTCAAACATCGCACTGATCCAACTGTTTAAATTTTAATGGGATCGATCATAAGATTCTCGAGATCACTTAAGCCTTATCACAGAATTTTTAAGAATACTCAATCTATAAATAAGTATTATATATTAATTAGATTCATTGAAAAATATATTTTTTTTTTGTCTATTTCTAACTCATTTTTAATGTTAAT
>NC_068982.1:53755843-53758393 GCF_001194135.2 Octopus bimaculoides | reverse complement strand
TGATGTTTGCAGATTTTCTTCATAACAAAACCATTAAATTTTAATTATTATTATATTGGTATAAAAAACATACGTTGATTCCCTGAAGTGATTTCTGCAACAGCAAAATATTATCACATTAAGATTGAATTGTTCTTTCTACCTTAACTTTTTTTTTTGTCAGTTATTGTTTTTATATAAGAATGATATTTAAATATAAAAATATAAATTTAATGATGTGATTGATTTTTGTCATTTCATTTAAAAAATAAAAAAAAAAGGGAATGCAACAGTTGAATGAAAATTTCACACTTGTATACATACACACATGCACATAAAACAGACAAACTTTCATACTCTCCTATATCTAATAATATAATATATTCTTTGAACCTAAACCTCCAGTTCAATATTTTAAATTAATAAATCAATGTAGAGAGAGATCTTTATAAAAACCACAAAAGACTGGGATGCGAGGGGAAATGATGCAAGCAACTTGGGATTCCTTAACCCTTTTTAGCATTTAGAATCAGGACATATCTGGCTCAAATTATTCTACCTGTGTTCATTCAAATGAGCCAGGTCCGGCCATTTACACCAATCCTACAATGTCATTCTTTAAAATAAATGATCATCACTGAAATCTCGAACCTTAATACATGATTTGAAGTATATTATATATTCGACAGAATAATCTGAATACCAGAGGAGGATAACAGATGATTTCACTCAATTATTTTAAATAGCTTTTTCTCAAGTTTCTCTGCAAAGGAATCACACACTCGTCCAAGCAAGGCGGGAGGAGAGTGAATGTTTTTTCCAGCTATACGAGTTGAACAAATTTTGCCTTTTCTTCCAACATTTCTTATTTCATAGTCTCTTCGCAGCCTTTAAAATTACATATGTATTAATGTTATCATCAGTAACTTTTGTGCTGCCATAAAAGCACCATAGAGTGGAAAGAACAGTCTGGTTTCTCAACCAGGATATTAATATTATATACATATATAAATATAGTCTTCTTTGTACTTGAAAATTTTTCAGGATGCAACTTTCCATTTTGTCACGAAGTGTCCTTGTATATACGTATTGTTTTATTGCTTGCGTGAGTTCATTCTGTGAAATAACTGCAATAAAAAAAATATATAAATAAATAAATAAATATTCAAAAATGCAAAATTTAAAGGCAATTAAGACAGACAAACTATGATATGAATTATTTTACTAGGTAACCAAGGCCATACATACACATACATACAGTGCCGTCCCCGCCCTGCTAAGTCCAGTACAATCTCGAATCTATTTACATACAATCTGAAGCGTTTTCATGGGAAATTTCATTTTTCTGAAAGTTAGACGGAAATAAAGTTGGACTGTTGTTTGTGGGGAGAAAACGGTTGTGTAGGTATATCGTAGCTAAATTGTCTAGGAAAACTGATGACATGAGAAGTTTTCCCACCTGTACAACCTCATAGAAAAATTTATATTATATAATATAAACTCTATTATAATGTAGATTATTCTTATTATACGATCTCTAGATTAATTTCTAAAAGATCTCCGAATCGAGAAAGATCTTTTAGTTTTAATAGAGAAAAACATTACGTACATTTTACATTGAGACTATATGTAAAAAAAACCTATGGAGTTAGATTTTGCATCGACTATATTGTACCTATGTATATTTCTCTCTCATAATATAAATTACACACTACACTATACTGTATATTTATACAACACGATACAATACGCATTTATACATTAATCTGAAACAAGTAGAAATAACTTTCTGGAAAACTAAGGGAGATAATAAGACTACATAAATAAAATCTCGCGATAACGATATTTCATACGGAATTTCAGCATTCACGCTTTTACGAGGATTCCTTTTAGCTTGGAAGTATCTCTATGTACTTGTAAAAGGAATTGAATGTTTGTTGTATGCGAATACACGCAGGATCTAGGATCTAATTAGTCCGTCTTATGAAAGATAGTTTATATTATACAAGCATTTTATTTGTTAGCGTTTTGGCTATAAACATAATGTAACAAATATAGTGCCCACCCCTCTGGTGACCTGTTGAGGTTAAGGCATTCAATGAAGAGTTCAACGGTGAAACGTCGAAAGAACAAAGGATATATATATATAATAAACTTGAGCTTATGTTTATCGTATCTCCTATATTTTGCTCTGTATATCCAGAATTAATTACTACTTTAGTAGTAGCTAAAAAAAAAAAAAAACCACTACGCTGGAAGCAGACGGGAGACAATTTTACGTGGCTCTAAAAAAACTCAGCAGCAGTCGTACATCTATTCTACACACGGTAATATGAAACACACATTATTAATGCCAAGGGAGATAACTAAACTAAGATTATCGCATCCTCCCACCGCCACCCGGAGATCGGGCAAAGCAGCTAAAAGAACTCGAATGCTTTATAAAACAAATAAAACTCACGTTGATTGTTACAGCAATATGGGGGTTGATTTTTTTTTTTATTCTTTCCTTAATTTTTTTTCTTTGTTTCCAGTGTGGCAATAAGATAGCGTTCGCTTTCGGTGAGGCAT
>NC_068982.1:53753142-53755431 GCF_001194135.2 Octopus bimaculoides | reverse complement strand
CGAAAGGATAAAATGTCAACTTCGGCGGGGTTTGAACTCAGATCGTAAAAATAAGTCGAAATGCTTCTAAATATTTTTGTCCGACGGTTTAACAATTCTGTTAACAATAATAAGGTTCCAATTTAAGCATAAAGCTTCACATTTTTAGAAAGAATTTCGTCGATTCCAATAAAGAACCTCAACAGGAATGAGCTGTGAAGATAGATACAAACACGTATTTCACATATTGATAAAATCTGTCGTAAATCTGTTGTTTTACAAATGGCCTTTATAGAACACAATATTTGTTGAGTACGTAATATAAACTAGTTGACGTACTTTAAAAAAAAAAAAAAAAAACAAGTATTTAAATTCAACAAAATTCTTAATACAAATTTTCCCTCCCACCTCAAATCATGTTTAGTACACACAGTTATTATTATATAGCCTGATTACTTCATCACAACCTCCATCGGTTCCAGATGTGTGTTTATTATGTTGTGTGTGTGCACAAGGAAAGGAGGCAAGGTCTGGAAAATTACGCACAGGCACACACAAACAGCTTCCCACATCACAATAGTAACTATTGCTGTTGCTAAAATATCAATTTAGGGGTTTATGTACGATGTATTTTAGTCGTCAAGTTTCGATGATAAAGCACTGCAGTTGTTCGAACAACTGAACGTACTCATTGAATTATATAACAACATTAGTGCAAGTGGCCGAGTATTCCACAGACAACTTGTACTATTGAAAGGGTAAACTCGTGTAGAATCAGTGTAAAACTATATATATAACAAGGTCTGACCCCCTTAAATTAGTTACAAGGAAGTACGTTGCTGTCAACTGACATTAAGCCCCCGCCTCCCTCCAAATTTGTTGTCTTTTACACACACGCACATCTTTCTCTATCCCTGACACACACTCGCGTTAAACATTCTGGTTACGAACATTTTCTGGCATTTGTAATTATCGAAAAGTTTCAGAAAAAGCAGTTTTGTTTTTCGAAGATTAGACAGATTGTACTATACTATTATTATTAGACTAACTGTTCTTTAGAAAGCAATAAAGCAAACAATATCCATATATAAAATGAAAACAACAAAATAAGTGCTTGTTCCGAACGAAAATCTACAAATTTACGAAACATTCGCAATATTTTAAACAAAAGAAATTTTGAAGAGAAATACACAATCGGCAGAACAAGATGTTAAAATAAAAATACATGTTTATTTATGATGTGATTAATGTATTTTAGTCGGAAGGAGTGTATCTTAACCCGTTATTATTTGTATAATAATGTAAATTGCATCAACTGAGAAAATATCTATTTGGTACCCAATAACAGGCTGGCGGTAGTAATCGAAAAGACGAGGTCGAAACTATCAAAAGAAAATTGAGAAGTAAAAAAACCTAATCATGTAAGTTTATCTTAAGAATAAATAAATACAAATCTATATACGAAAAGTCGTTTTAATAAGACACTTTTCTACCAACTTGCTGAACAACCCATGTTTTTGCTTACATACACGGAGTAATAAAAGGGGTGTGTGAGTGTGTGTGTCAGAGTGAGAATATTGTTAATTTCAGCAGTCATGCGCGTTAGTACTTAAACATAATTACATACTAACCGTTGGGAATCTTTTACTTCGATCATCTTTGTTTTTTTCTTGTATATGACCATTTTTATACATGTAGTCTAGAGATCAGAATTTTAATATGCAGCCACAGAGAAGGATTTTTCCTCTATCATTTTTTTTTTGTGCTGCATATTTTAATTTGTAATCAAGCGAAGTTTTGTTGCCTTTTTGTTTTGTTTTGTTTTGTCTAGTTTCTTTCTATTTAAACGAGATCAATTTTGATACATATTTTTGTGAGTCGGATAATAAAATCCTGCTGCCAACATCGAGCAGTTATGATAACGGGCTGTATATATAAACTGTTCGTACATGATCACTTTTGAACTCATTATCACAATATTATAGAAAAGGAGCGAACGAGTTACACACATAGGAAAGAAGGAAGGGGAAAAAACGGCAAGAAGACAAAACAAGCTTAGCCACCCCTCACATCATCAAGTTACTTTTTCTTTTCTTTTTTTTTGAGATCGTGGAAGGCTTTCCAGAAAAGGCGGGTGGAATTTCGCCCTAAAAATAAGTCCGAAGAGTTTGTTATTTCTCTCTCTCTCTAAGTTATTCACAAATAAATTAAATAAATATGAACTTTTTCATCGAAGAAAACAAATTTGGATAAAGTTCAGGCATGATAGCTGTATGATGATCAATAAATAGAAATAAATACAATTTGAAA
>NC_068982.1:53751260-53753092 GCF_001194135.2 Octopus bimaculoides | reverse complement strand
TATATATATATATATATATATATATATATATATATATTATCAAGAATATGTTCAGCAGGACAGAATTTGTTGAAATGCAGCTTATGTTCAAAGCTTCTCAGTTTGGCCTTTGACGATCAATAATATCGCCTTCTGAATCCCTGGGTTTGTAACAAATTATAGGTATTAAGCGTAAGGAGCCATCAGCGTTTTCCGCGTTTTCGTTACAAATAGTAGTTACAGGATTTCCAAGTGATCGAGCATCATTAGTTTCTGTTGCTATTTCGTCGTTCGATGACAGTACATCAGTTGTAGTTTGTTGTGGTGTAACAGTTCCGCTATCGCTGTCGTCGTAAGCTTTTAAATTGTCGTCAGGTTCCACCCCCGACTCATCAATGTTCAAGTACAGCGGCTGAGCTCCGTAGTACGAATAAAAACAATGCTTAGCGTAAGATATCGGAAAGGACTTGGCAGATTTTGCTTCCCAACAATAGTCACCAGACAGGAATTTTTGATCTGTTAAATCATAGTTCCACTTCTTTTTAAAGCGGCGTGCCTCCTCTTCGAGTTTCTTTTTCAGTTCCGCAACTATCAAATCTTCGATAGCTTTTTTGTAAATGTTGTTGTTAAAATCGTGGTCGTATTGTCGGCCAGTAGTATCTCTCTCCGTCGCAATATTACTGTCAAAGCGCGGCTGTCTGCAGTTGTCATCGTCGAACGTTAGGCAATACTGAGCTGGGCGTTTTACTGCTACCTTTGACATCTTGGAATATTTCTTTAAAAATAAATCCTTAATAATGATGGAAAATTGTTGACTATATAACAAAAGATAAAATCCAAATCTAAATTTAGTTGCTTTTTTTTAATATCCGATCCGTTTGTAAAAAAAGATTGAGAAAATAAAAGTAATCGAAGTTGTACTGTTAATTTGTGATTCAGTAGGTGTGTATATTGTTATAAACACATAAACACAGAATATGTGTATGAGTCAGAATTCGTGAGAAAGAGGGAAAGATAATTTTCCCAATAATTTGTTTTTTTTCTTTTCGTGATTTTCTCGTTATAAGTAGTTTGGTTCAATCGTTTCCAGAAATAAAAAGAAAATTTCGATGAAAATTTGGTGTTGTAAATTAAAATGTGATGATGTATCTGTTTAATGATGTGAACTGTGGTAAGGAATCCACGGTGGCATATATAGTAAGTATTATTATTTACTAACTAACGCCTTATATTCTTAAAATCACTTGCCGAACACGACGAATAAGTATTCCGTTTTAGTTTCTCAAAAACTTTAAAGAAACTGAGAGTCATTAGTTTCCCTTCAGTTAGGTTGTTCAACAGTCGGAGTGAAGATGACGATTGCAATATTGATAATAATGATAGTAGTAACGTTAAATTCGTCTCGACTGTGACGCTCATAACGGGTCGCAAGAGAGCAGTAGTCTGCTTGAGAACAAGTCACTAAATAGTAACAGGCTGGGCGCTCGCTCTGTATTTATAGTCAAGCCAAATAAGCTCCGCCCATCACGCACTAGCGTCTAACACGATACGTCAGTCAGTCGCACTCTTACTCTATCGCATTTACCCCCTTTGCAGTTCTACTCTGTCGTTTTCTTTCGACATTACACACAAACACACACTCGGGCACTCTACAACAAACTTAATCCACATTTACTCCCTTCCTCTCTCTAATTCCTTGGATTTATATAGACGCCATATGTATTCTGTAGTTCTTACTGCAAATATCCCATTCCAGTTTTAATTTTTACACACACACACGCACACGCACGCACGCACACGCACGCACACGCACACGCGCACGCGCACGCACACGCACACGCACGCACACACAC
>NC_068982.1:53750034-53750921 GCF_001194135.2 Octopus bimaculoides | reverse complement strand
CACACATTTGGAGTGTATACGTTCAGTGTGTGTGTGTGTGTGTTTATGCATAATATGCATGCGCATACAGATTGCATGCATAACTTTAAGTAATAAAACTACATGCATAGCATAAAAATATTTGCAGTTATTAATTAATCAAGATAGCTTTAAAAAAATTTTAATAATTTCAACGATGATATCGGCGCCAGAGGAGTTGTACCTATCCAAAAAGCTCCCATTTTCACAGCGTGTCTGTCTAGAACTAGGGAAAAAAATACTACTACTATTGTGAATATCGGGATGCTGCTCCCCCCCCCCCTCGGTCTTGTAAACACAAAACCAATACGACAAAGTTGTAGCACTTAGTAAATTGCTTAACATAAACGATTTTCTTACACATATTACTCACGCATATACGAGTAGCAGTAGTAGTAGTAGTAGTGGTGGTGGTGGTGGAAACTAAGAAAGCTTTTAGTAGTAGTACAGTACGCAAAACATCACAAAATAAAAAGCGACCCAAATTTCGGTATTTTTCTCAAGTTTAGTATTCTTTTCAACGAAAGTAACGATTTTCTTTTTGAAGAAAACGAATAATAAAAGCAAATCTATTTTTCTTTTTAAAATCTATAAATAAGGATTATTGATGAAATTTGAATATTAGGTATTTAAAAAAAATTAGTAACTACTCGCTAGCAATATTTACTATAGAGACGATAAAAGGACGTTACCAGTCGAAAAAGTAAAACAAGGTTTTGAAAATCATAATCAGCAATTATTATTATCATCGGTTATATAAATATATATATATGTAACTTTACGATACTTGATCGTGAATAAATAAATGTGTGTGTGTGTGTGTGTGTGTGTGTGTGTGTGTGTGTGTGTGTGTGTGTGTGTGTGTGTGT
>NC_068982.1:53744950-53749907 GCF_001194135.2 Octopus bimaculoides | reverse complement strand
CACAAAATGTATATATGTGTGTGTGTGTGTATATATATATGACTAATTACTTCCACTACTGCGATCAGTAACATGCATAAATACATATATGAATGCATGCACAAACATACATACACAAGCAATATATGCAATTTTTGTTTAATTGCGTGTATACGTGTGCATATTATATAATTAATCGTAGGCCCCGAGAATGTACAATTAATTGTTAGCCCGAGAAAAGGCGGGGCCCGTATGTGTGTGTATGTTTGTAATCTGTAACACACAATTGTTTGCACTCAAGCCTCTATCATTTTATATATATATATATATATATATATATATAACACCCGCATAGTCAACACAAATTGTAATCTGTATACACACAATGTTTTGCATTCAAATATCTATCTATCTATCTATCTATGTGTATATCTATACACATACACACACACGCATAATCAACATTAATTATTGTAATCTGTATAAGCAAAATGTTTTGCATTCAAGTCTATCATATGCATATATATATATATATATATATATATATATGTTCATATTATGATATCTCCACAATAATAATAATGGATATTAGCGTCAAAACTCTATTAAATTTTATATATATATATATATATATATATATATATATATATGTGTAGCTATTTTTCTTTTCGAGTTTTTACGTTCATATATGCTATCTTCAACAACGAAATAATGCACACAAGCAAACACACGCACACAATCAGATGTCATAGAATACAATGTGTGTGTGTGTTGTGTGCGAGTGAAACAGAGGGAAAGAGAAAAAGAGAGGTATAGGAAACGAGAAAGAAAGAAGGGGAAAGAACAACAGTACTACACCTAGTCATTACTCCTTTCCCTGAAACATATAATGCCAAAGAAGGAACCTCTACGTGGAAGGTTGACCTTCCAGAAATAGCAACGAAGTTTATTTCGAATCACAACTTTGCCGTAGTAGAAAATGTTGAAACGTTGTTAGTTGGTCAAACCTGGGAGAATACTCTAAAAGGCAGCGGTTCCTAAGCTAGCTTGCTCGTTACGGAACCCTTGTAAATATTTTCCAGAAAATAGCTTTAGCCCACATCAACTTTGGAAGGTGGGTCGCAGACGCTGGCAATGTAATATCAATAAGACAATTATCTCTCTTTCTCTGTATGGCTGTACGCATATATATGTGTGTGTGTGTGTGTGTGTGTGTGTACACAAGCCTATATATTCTTAAAGCGAGAATTTCATGTAATTTATATTAATTTTGAAAAGGTAAACTAGCAATTTTAAAAAATATATATATATTTATAAAATGAAATTCATTAAATCCAAGAGCTCGATTCCATTAAAAAAAAAAACACCACCTTGAAAAATGCCTTAAATGTCTGCACGATTACAACAACAACAACAAAACCAAAACGTAATGGTTACGTTTAAAAACACACCAGTAGTTTTTTTTTTAATTTTTTATGCAATTATTTCATCTAGGATGTTATTTTCCTGAGACGGGTATCAATGTTTTAATTTTCTGCTAACGGGATTTCCTCGACGATACTACTACTACTACAGCTGGGGCCATTCTGTCTTTTCCGTAAGTGCACCAGCCATACTGCGACGTATAATTCAATGCCGTTTTTGTTTTCTTTTATAAAACCCTTCAATTTTTTTTTTTCTAGGACGGTAGGATATTAATTAATCGGAGATAGATAGATATTAATCAAGCATAATCGAATAGGTTGAACGAAAACGATTGACCTTCGTTGTGTCGTACATGAACTGTTAACAGATAGACCAGATGGTGGTGGTGTGTGGGGAAGGACTGTTCCCTTCACTTTTCATGGAGAAGGGTGGTGTGCGCGTGAGTATCTGCAATAGGTAATCCATGACATCAATCTATATATAAAGTGGGTGGGTATGGTATTGAAGCAAAACGAGGAATAGAACCCTATATCTGTCCGTCTGTCTGTGAAGCGTATGTTGATTAATAACAGAAAAACAGTAATTTACTGGTAAGTGGTTCGTGTTTCAAACAGGCAAGCAGCAATTAGAATGATTTTGTTTATATACATTCGCAAGTACCAAATTTATAAATACCAAATTTATACATTTATATACATTTACATGAATCTACGAGCTTAACACTGGACACTTTCACGCATTGAAACAACTATAAGAACGTCGGACAAAATACATTGCGATGCCTGTTCCGGCCTTTTTACGTTCTGGTTTTAAATCTTACTGTGTGGCCAATTTATTTTGAATTTTTATTTTATCCCTTCAGGTCGATACAATAATACAAGCAATTTTCATAAATTATAATCAACATCAACAATAATAATAAATTAATTAAATTAAAATTCGACTTACCGACTATCTTGGTTTGTTTTGGCGACGTTTTCGTCTCATTAAGTGTTTCCATAGAGTAAGATTTTGTTGTTGATGATGATGATGATGATGATACAGGTAATGCAGAAGAAGAATACGAGGATAGTGGTGATGAGGATGGTGGTGATAATGACGATGGTGATGATGGTGCTGATGAAGAGTAAGAAGGGGATGATGATGATGATGATGATGATAACGACGGCAATGAAACGGTGGCCTTGTTATCGATCGCCGTTAAATTCGAACGTTGTTTATTATCCAGCTGTTCTCCGAGTATATTGGTTAGTGTATCACAAGTGTCAGACTTTTCAGAGAAAACATTATTATTGTTGTTGTTGTTGATGTTAATATTATTATCATTATTACAGTCTTGTTCATGAGATCCATATAGGTTACTAGTGTTTACGTTTTTCACGGGAGCTGTAAAACACATCAGAGGTGACTTACCCCTCTGTAGTAAACCATCACGGCTAGTCGTCGACGACATACTACTACTACTACTACTACCCATATTATTATTATTATTATTATTATTATTATTATTATTACTACTACTACTACTGCTACTACGATTACGACAACCGTAATAAGTACTGCTGTGTGTTAGGTTGTCATTACACACGTCAGAAATAATATTCTGTTGTTTATCGTTGGTAATTTCCAGTTCAAAAGTTGCGGAAGTTGAGATAGACGCAGTAGGGACATTATAAATATCATTGGGATCACAACCTTTAGTATTGTTGGTAGCTATAATATTGTTGTTTCTGTTGTTGTCGCTGTTCAGTTTAGTAAGCACTGTAATATCCATGCTAGGAGGGCAGCTAGTAGTACTTTCGTTAGACTGGCCGTCTTCCCCGAATCGTTTTCTACTGTAACTTCCATTGGCAACCATATTTGGAGAACGACGTTTGGGGTTGGTATAAGGTTTCGAATAGAATCTTGGTACATTTTCTGGTTCCACTTTTTCCCATTCGTAACGACCTTTCAGAGGCACACAATTAACCAAATCGAAGTTCCATTTGTTTTGGCATGCTTCTAATAATCGTTGGCAGACTTCGGACTCCTCTGCAGATGCCGCTGCCGTCACAGTCTTCCCAAACGGACCACTCAATTCCGATGATGGTACAGAATCACCAACGAAAAGTTTTCGGCGAGCCTTTGACAACCTGTGAGGATCCAAAATTTGAGCAGCAAGGCGAGTCCCGCTGCTAGAGCCCGTATTGATAAAAGTTTGTGGCATTCTGCGATTATGTGTCGGTAACTGACCGCTAGGTCTGGCCGGAGTATAAATGCATTCACCTTCCATTAGCTTCATAGTTTAAATAATCACCAATAAGAAAATAAAGTTGTCAAAATTTCCATATAGATAAGATATCAAATCCTATCTATGAGAAATTATCTGTTTTCGCTTGTAAACATACGCTCAGACATGCATGTATGTAGAAACATATATTACAACTGGTGTTTTTTTTTTCAAATATATATAATATACATATATATATTTATTGTGTATATATTCCTTTTCCTCGGTTAACAGATTTGACGTTAAATAGTTCTAATCATTAGCAGCACATAGTAAAATTTAGTACGTAATTGTTAGCGTATATGTTTATATATATATAGTGCTTGTCTAGTCGTTGCGTGGCAAGCTTCTTCGCTGAGAAGCAACGTATGAAGTAAATGTTGTGATGAGCGTTCCTCAAATTTTAATCAGTAAACCACGCCTACTGTGGGTGGTGCCATCATTTTCATCACTCCTCTCTACTAGTATGTTACTCTTTCTCTCCCCTTCTCTCTTCACTCTAATGCTTTTATTATGTTTCTTTTCCCCCTTCTCTTTCAAAATCGCAACTCTCACCCTTACTCTTTCCCCCTCTCTTTCTCTGTTAATATTCTCTTCCATTTACTCACCCTCTCACTCTTTTTCTATACCACTGCCTAATTCTCTTTTAAATAAACACACACACACACACATATATGCGCTCTCTTTTCCCCTCTCTATATCTGTCTCTTTCTCTCTCTCTCTTTCGTCACTTCCCTCTCTGTCTGTATATATCTCTCTCTCTCTTCACTCTCTGTATCTCTTTCTCGCACACGCATTCACACACACGCACACATACTACACACACTCTCTTTCCCTCTCTCTCTCTCATTCTCCCACTCCCACTCATTATTTTATTTTCTCTCTCTCTCTTCCCTCTCTCACTCCTTTTGCTATCGTTCTACTCACTCTCTCTCATTTCTAATTCTTTCACTCTCCCACCATTCCTCCCACTTACCAGCTATATAATCTCACCCTTTCTTTTGCTCTAGTTTCTCACCCTTTCCTTTTTATTCCTCTTTCCTCTAATTTTTTCCTACTCTCTTATTGTATAGATGCGTTGACGAAGGCATTTGCATAGTTTCGTCGTTATAGAAAGATATGATGCAACGAGGATTGTTGTTGTTGTTGTAGTCAATGCTGCAGTAGAAATTAAAACTGTCCAGTACAACAGTGTTTATAAACATGTATGTGTATAACACACGTACCCCAGCAGTACATGCAAAAACACGCACACTATATATATATATATATATATATATATAT
>NC_068982.1:53739526-53741926 GCF_001194135.2 Octopus bimaculoides | reverse complement strand
ACACACACACACACACACACACACACACACACACACAACCGTTAGCGCGTCGGACAAAATGTTTAGCGGTATTTCGTCTGTCTTTACGTTCTGAGTTCAAATTCCAACGAGGTCGACTTTCATCGTTCGGAGTCGATGAAATAAGAACCAGTCAAGTACTGGGTTCGAGATTTAATCAACAAGTCTCCTCCAGCCCCGCAAATTTTAGACCTTGTGCTTATAATACAAAGATGTATGAGAGACAGCTGGGGAAAGGATACATGCAGGCTATATGCACTCTGCTTCAATCATGGGACTTTGATTTTAAGCATTGCACATACGTAACATGTGTGTGTGTGTGTGTGTGTGTGTATCAGTCTATCGACAAGACTCTCGGATGTTGTTATATATCGCTTTCACGCATTGTTGTAGCTTTGGAACGATGCCTGACCACTGGCTAAGAGGGGCATGCCATCACCATCCCTAAACCGAATGCTAGTCCGTCATGGGGGTTATTCATTTACAGCTGAGTGGACTGGAGCAATACGAAATGAAGTGCTTTGCTCATGAGCACCATGAACCGCCCAGTCCGGGAATCGAAACCATGATCGTGCAATCGTGAGTGCGTCACCTTCACCGCTTCGTTACGTGCCCTGTTGTGTGTGTGAATGCAGGGCCGGCTCAAGATATCGGCCAGTCGGACAGTGACCCGAGGCGTCAAGGAAGGGGTGACAAAGACAAGGAAATTTTCACGAGAGTCAGCTTGCCTGGCCGCCAGTGTGTGTCTGCATGCATTTTCGTGCACGCCCTTGAGTGTAAATCAATACGCTTGAGTCTGTCCGGCATTTCCTTGTCCAGTACATGTTTCAGCATTATAAATATATTATAGAACTATACTCTAACATTGGTCAATCTGTTCATGAGTTTAGCTGTGAAATTGAGCAGTTCTACACATCCATTCGACCCCATGAATGTTTGATGCATTGTTATAGGACAGAGTAATATCGGATTAACATTTTGGCACCGGGTCAGCAGTCGTTGAAGGGTGTGAGAAGTCGATGTAATCGATCCCCAGTAATTGACTGATGCTTATTTTAAAGAACCCGGAAGGACATAAGGCAAAGTCGACCTCGGCGGATTTTGCACTCAGAACGTAAAGACATACGAAATGCCGCTAAGTATTTTGTCCGGCATGTTAACGATTCTGCCAACTCGCTGCCTTAACGGAGTAAGTAATATCTATTGTCATATTATAGGCACAAGCCCTGAAATTTTGTGGGAAGGGTCTAGTCAATTACATGGACCCCAGTACTTGATTGGTACTTATTTTATCGACCCGGAAACGATGAAAGGCAAAGTCAACTTCAGCAGCATTCGAACTCAGAACGAAATGCCGCTAAGCATATCACCCTGCGTGCGAACGGTTCTTATTTCTTCATTGCCCACAATGGGCTAAACATAGAGGGAACAAACAAGGACAGACAAAGAGATTAAGTCGATTACATCGACCCCAGTGCGTAACTGGTACATATTTGATGCATCCCTTTTGGTTATGAAACCCTATTATGTCTGATTCGAAGGCAGATTTACTCAAGATTGCAGGTGTGTCAATGTGTGTGTGTGTGTATTTGTGTTTGTGAGTGTGTGTGAGCATGTGCAGATCAATGCACAATATATTAAGTATATGAAGTCGCAAAGTGGATGGAACTACCTCTCCGTGTGTGTGAGTGTGATGTGTCTAAGAGAGAAAGTGAGAGAAAGAGAGAGGGAGAGAGCGAGACAGAGGCCGAGTGACATAGGTAGTTGTGTTGTTTAGTCAGGTAAATCCAGATCAATCAGTCCTTGTATAAAGATACCCAAGGCACGGCCTTCTTACCTTTTTGATCACATTTTTGATTACCTAGGATCATGTTATCTAATGTGTGCTCCCGACCCACCTTTTTTTTTGGTTTTCCTTTCAGGAAACTTAGGAGTAATTTCAGGAAATCTGGCTGCTTTTTTCAGCAGGTCGAGAGAGCGCTCAAATGTACCTTCGTTAGTTGGTTAGTTAGGGTGCTGAGCCTGGTAGAGAGTAGAACAAAATTGATAGCGTGTAACTGGGACAGATCCTAAGCACTAATGTTATAAAAAAGGGGTGTGTCAGATAGGATACATAAACACACACACACACATAATACATAATACATAATACATACATACACACATGCATGCATACATACATACATACAAATATACATACATACATACATACATACATACATCGTAAGTTAGAGGTATGTAATAAAAGAAACAAATTAGGGTCAATTTCATAGATCGACCCTGCGAGACTTCTTCCCCAGCATAACCGCACTCCGATGACTGGGACATAGACATATAAAAGAATACACACACACACACACACACACACACACACACACACAC
>NC_068982.1:53739164-53739426 GCF_001194135.2 Octopus bimaculoides | reverse complement strand
ATATGTGTGTGTGTGTGTGTGTGTGTTTTATTCTACTTGTTTCAGTCATTTGACAGTGACCATGCTGGAGCACCACTTTTAGCCGAACGAATCGGCGCCGGGCCTTATTCTTTGTAAGCCTAGTACTTATTCTATCGGCCTTTTTGCCGAACCGCTACGTTATGGGGGACGTAAACACACCAACATAGGTGTCAAGCGATGGTGGGGTGGGGACAAACAAACCGCACAAATACATATACATACATACATACATACATACATA
>NC_068982.1:53737315-53737922 GCF_001194135.2 Octopus bimaculoides | reverse complement strand
GTGTGTAAGTGTGTGTGTGTATGTGTGTGTGTGTGTGTGTGTGTGTGTGTGTATGGTTGGCTTCAAAGCTCAGGTTTAGAGCACTGGTCTTGTAACCAGGGGGTCGTGAGTTCGATCCTCACGGGGGCCTTCTGTTACACTTTTATTGAAGGTGGTAGCCCAGCTTTGCTGCAGTCTAATGACTGAAACATGTAAACAACGTATGTATATCGGTGTATGTGTGCATAGGCGTGTGTGTTTATAGATGTGTGTGTATATGTATCTATGTGTACATGATTTTTATGTATCCAGCTGTTTATCAATCGATCTATCTATCTATCTATCTACCTCGCCCACTCTCACCTCTCCTCCTCTCTCTCTCCCTATAATACGTATACATACTTGCATGCATACATACATGCATGATTTCTGTTCGTATTTATGTATGTATGCATGTATGTATGTATGTATGTATGTATGTATGTATGTATGTATGTATGTTTGTTTGTTTGTTTGTGTTGGTGCGCCTATGGGTATATGCGTACGTTTAATGCCAAAACAGTTCATCTTACGTATATATATTTGTATCTCCCTTTCTTACTCTCTCACTCTGTGTATATATATATAT
>NC_068982.1:53724353-53734274 GCF_001194135.2 Octopus bimaculoides | reverse complement strand
TATATATATATATATATAGGGAAAATTCACAACGGTACAAAAACGAATACAAGTGGTGTAGACGACAAACAGATGTATTAGTTTAACGCTCGGGAAGTGAAAAAATCTTTAACGTTTCGAGCCTACGCTCTTCCACAGAAAGGAACACAGAAAGAAACAGGGAGAGAAAATAAAGAATGTGTAGTGGCTAGCGATCTATATATATACTACATAAATATACATGTACATACGTATATGCATACACACACACACACACACGCACACACACACACACACACACATATTTGCGTTTGCGTTCATACACCAATTTCATGAGTATAAACTGGTGTGTGTGTACGTGTACGCATGTAAGCATGTACGTATATGTGAATGCGCTTGTCCACTTTGTTGGGTGTTTAAGTTGTTGTTGCAGTTCAATTGGATTCCCACTTCTTTCATATATACAGGCATACAAATATATTTGTGTATGTATTTATATATCTTTACATATATATATATATGAATGTATTAGGGTATGTATCTTTATACACACGCACACACATATATGCATATATATATATATATTATATACGTATGCATATACTCATACATACGTATATATGCATGTGATTATATATGTATGTATGTATATGTGTAAGTGTGTGTGTGTGTGTGTGTGTGTGTGTGTGTGTGTGTGTGTGTGTGTGTGTGTGTGTGTGTGTGTGTGTGTGTAAATGTTGTAGGGTCTTTTCCTCAACGGTGACCAGTGTTTCTAGAAAGTATTTTAGTGTAAAAGACGTGTCGCCCATTGGAAGGGTTCCGTTGCTGCTTCGATCACTTGTCAATTACAACAAGCTTGATCTTGCCTCAAACCTTTTCCTCCACAGCCCTGGCTATCCTTCCAATGAGTTTCTTCACTTGTTCTGGTTCCAAGCTGTTCATCTATCCATACGTAGCACGTTAATATTGCCGAAAAACACCCGCAGTCAACTTCATTGAGGAATGTGCTCGACAAAAGCCTCATGAATCAAATTCTAGTATTGTTACATCGTCTACTAATATGGTTTTTGTGGTCCTGGATGAAAGAAGCATATCCGATCGGAACTATGTTATTGCCACCTTTTCTGGAAGAATGAATCTTTCCTCCAGGCTCACATGCATCTCTCAGTCAGTCTTGATGTAAAAGACAAAGGGAATTCTCCACAGTTATGCTTAACCTAGTAATTTTATTAGCTAACCTTTTGAAATTGATATCTTTAACTCTCTGTAGATCCGTTCATTTAGCAGTTCTATAAAGAAGGACCTTGTCGTCCTTCAAAATTTTATCCACGTTTATCGACCCTTTCCTAGGAGTTTGGAGGATCTAGTCAAAGTGTGATTCAGATTACAAAAGGGCTCCATACTGTTTGCAGGATGAATTCTCTTCTTTGTTCCAAATGTTTAAAATATTTACAATACAAAACTTTGGAAGAACAGCTTGCCTTAGTTGACACCTCAGAGGTCCTTTTAAGACTGTGACCACTAAAGTGCGTCGTTCCATTTCGTTCCACTGACCTGGAAGGCACAACCTACAACATTTACATGACGATCTTCATTTGCTCTCTTTTGGACCCTCTGTACTACGAATCCTGTCATGTTTTTGTTATTAGCTTTGCTCCATCTCTTAATACTGTCGTTTTCAAATCCTAGCTCTCCTTGACCGATCACCCACAAAGATCTCCTGATGTTTCCATTACGTCTCTGCTTCCTTCAAAGTTTCTTGAGATCTTCTCCTCCTGCTACCCTTTATGGTCTCGTTGGTGTATCTGACTTTTTCATCTTCAGATAGTACAGATACTGCTGATTGCTCTAAACTTAGTGGCTTTGAATGCTTCCGTTACCTTCGAAGCTGGCCAACAGAGCCTTCAAGTCTTACTATACAAGTTGACAGAACTGAATAATAACATTCTGGTATCTTCGAACGATTTTACTGCACAATCTTACCACTGCTTCCGTTTGAGTCACTAGAAAATCATATTGCAAGAAAGATCATTGCAATCTAGGTTTCATAACCACAAAGGAAGCAATATACCTTAATCCTTTCATGTGTCTGGTTTATGCCAACTATCTTGAACAAGATGCGTAGGTGGGTCATGTCTTTGACGTCACCATTGCCCTTCAGAAAGCTGTTCTAATTCTTTCTAAGGTACCAGATTCCTTCCGTGTAAAGTATTCAATTCTCAGATATTTGAATGCTGATATTTTTGTTAGCTTTCCTTTCAGGATACCTAGACTCCTAGATGTTTGTGGGTTGGTTTGCACCAGTGACCATTTAGTTATCTCCAGTATCACTATTCAACACCTATGAAAACTCTGTAGGCTGGATGTCTTGTATTGTTGACAGTATTTGGCTCTCTGCGCTCTATTCCTCCTGATTTTTTTCATGGCAACCACGAACAGAACCGCAGATATTGTGTATTTTGCCATAATGTCCCTCTTAAGTCGCCAATAGAGTTTCCCACAGTGAATCCCTCTTTCAACGAATCCATGTGTAACTTAACGATCTTTATTTACTGCTGTTTGTAGTTAGCGTTGCTCAATTCATTTTGGATCATCAGGTGGGGCACGCTTGGAGTAGCTTTTGAGTAATTTAATCATATGACTGAGAGTATTATATCATTGCTCTGTGCTTCCCTAATAAGCTAGCTGATCACCGATGCACGCTATTTCTTTTTTTGGGATGCTTGTGTCACTAAACTCATTGACAAGTTGATAAGATACTAATCTTTCAACAGTGATGGACCAGAATCTCTCTTCACCATCTAACAATGAAATCCCTCAAAACACGTCAAGTCCCGATGAGTTCAGTTCTCAAATGAAGTCCCGACAAAACAGTCTAGAGCCAGGGCCCCCACTGCTTCTTTCAAAGCACTTGTAAAATCTTCGATCGGTTCTTCTGTAGCCCTGGGCAGCTTGTTTTTTTAGGTCTTATGATATCATATGGTCCTTAACTAGATCATGTCCGAGTTTTATCATAACTGGTTTTATTTTGTCAAGAGTGAAGTGCAATGTTGAAAGTGTGTGATCTGAACGTTGGTAGCTGGAAAGGGCTGTCCTATATCCATGAATATCTTTAAAGGGTCACTGTGTACGGCTTCTATTCTGTCTGGCACTTCTTCCTGAGAACATATCAACCACTCACTGTTTGACTTTCCAAAGAAGGCAGCTTCATGCATCATCAACTTTGCCTTTCACCTTTTTGGGTTCGATAAACTCCCCCCCTCTCTCTCTCTGTTTCTCTGCTGTGATCTGTGACCTGTACATGTTCAGCTGTGAGAATGGTCGTGGGGAACCAGTAAAAATGTTGTTTTATTTTTTTCTTTGAAAATGGCAAATGGTTTGACCAAAGAGGAAATAATCCCCTCTCATTGATAAATTAAGATACTACTAGAACCGACCAATGTCAAATCGGGTGCAGGTCATCGGTGCCTCGTGGTCGTCCCCCTCACTCATATATACTCATATAGCTATGTAATGTATATATGTATATAGACTGTATGTATGTATGTATGTATGTATGTATGTATGTATGCATGCGTTCTTACACTCAATTTTCATCAGTCCACAACTGACTTAATAAGCATACTTAATAAGCGTACGCTTATTAATTATGCAAAAATATAGTTCTTTGCGAGAACGCAAAATCCTGTACGCGCGGGCGTGTATGTACGTGTGTGTGTGTGTGTGTGTGAGAGAGAGGGAGAGAGAGAGAGAGAGAGAGAGAGAACGGGAGAGTGTGTGCAGACACTTCTGCTAAGTTTTCATCAAATTCATAGCCGATTACAAGCGTACACATATTAAGCATGTGTTAATATATTTCTTTACTAGAATGCAAAAATCTGTATGTGAGAGCATGTGTGTGTGCGTGTGTATACGTAAGTATGTACGTGTGTGTGTGTGTGTGTGCGTGTGCGTGCGAGCGTGCATTCATACAGTTAGCCATTTAGTGACTGCTGTAAAATATACAAAAGGTAGAAGACATTTGATAACAGCTTAATGCTCATTTTGTTATATTTATATAATAGATATGACAAACACACGTCAACATTTGATTTTTTCCTTTTCTTTTCTTTTTGCTTTTGTTGGTCTGTAAGTTTCGGGGTGATGGTTGTGGTGGGGCGCAAATGCCATCGTCTTCATGTCTTTTATATAGTGTTTTTCTAATTCAGTAGTTCACAACTCCAAGAGTGAAAATCAACAGATTGCATTTCCCCATCATACGGCAATGATCATATAAATACATGTGAAATATAGAACTAGAATCAATCGACTTCTGCCACTCTACAGTGTGTCCACAAAGTCTGGGTACATGGAGTAAATAAAGTGGTCCCTCCGTTCACCAGACCTTTCTCCCCTTGACTTCCTTTTCCGAGGTATGTTGAAAGAGAAAGTTTATTCAATAAAGATTACAGAAAAAGAAGTCAAGCGGAAGAAGGTCTGGTGAACGAAGGGACCATTTTATTTACTCCATGTACCCAGACTTTGTGGACACCCTGTACAAAGCATTCTTTCAAATCAGACTTAAATTTTCGGTCAGTATAATGGTCCTTTAAGTTGGTCTTCGTTGTTTAGTTACCTCCGCGAAATAATGTACTGGCGAGAGCTGAGTTATACAAGTCTTACCGACTTTGGTTTTAAATTTAGTTTGGTGATGATAAAGAAATAGTTCCTATTGCTTTTCTTAAGCCCTTACAAGCTATGAGATATGATTGATTCTATAATATTATGGTTGTTTAAGGTAGCGAGCAAGCAGAATCATTAGCACGCCCAGAGGTATTTTGTCTGTCTTTAACGTTCTGACTTCAAATGTTGCCGGAGTCGACTTTACTTTTCATCCTTTCGCGCCCTCGAAATTGTTAGTCTTGTACCAAAATTTGAAATCGATATTAATATGGTTGTTGTTGTTGCTTAGCCCCAGGTCAGCGTTCACTGACCAGATATATATTCGCAATGAAAGATATTCTAACCATAACCGCCCTGTCCTTTCGATCATTACTTTTCTAGGATGTGTCCTTCTCCGTTCAAGAGAATATTTAGATGCAATTTCTAACGTATCGGTCGATTTCATAGAGGCTCTTGGTTGACTAGTGGTAGCATGGTTTCCGATTGAAAGAAATAAAGTATAAGCAAGAGGAAATACAATCTCATGCAATGATGTTCTGGCCTGAAAAGTTTGCAAAAAGTATTTAGAATCCAAGCATGAGGTAAATTTGGTGGTTTCGCGAAGAAACATGTAGCTTAAGGTGAAAGTGGTTTGCAAACAAGAACTTCATAGGAACAAAGTTTGTTGTTTGGATGGCACGTGGAAGGACAAGTTTACGCCATCGAATAACATAGTAAGTCGATGAACAAATGGCCCAGTGATATTGTTAGGGGATCTGGTTTGGTCTGGACTTCCAGGTGGACAGGAACCGGGACGAGGTTACAAGCAAGATGGCCAACCTCATTCAAAAATGGGCCGAGAGACAACATTTTTCTGAAAAGTCGTGCAGCGGAAGCGAATGCCTACATCACCTCCGTAATAACTTATCACCGGATCGTTGTCCCTTGACCCGTTCGACGTTTGGCCACACTGGAGTGTTTACTTTTCTGCTTCATGTGAAAAGGACGCGTTCCACTGTTTAGGTATCCATCTGCTTCCAGCGGCCTCTGGAAGACGGGGTTGGCATGCCATGGTGGCTGATACGCAGACACGCGCTGCGGTTACGCCACCTACGAATTTTCCTTGATGGTCAGCCAGTGTGGTCTCCATTTGTATGACACGTTTTTCTGCGGCTCATCTCTTTGATGGAGTTGCAGTCTTAGCACTTGGAATGTCGCGAGACGCTCACCGCCCTCTACTAGTCGGACAGTGCGGGCGGTGGAAGTTCTACCTTAGCAATATATATAGAAATCCAGCCGTCGACGAGGATGAAGTAGCTGATCTGTTTGGGAGGACTTTGGAGCCAGGGATTACCATGGATAACTTCCATAAATACCTAGCCTGGCAGTGCTACCGAAGAGCACTGCTGATTTGAGAAACTGCTCGAGATGTGCACAGAGCGCCGA
This sequence comes from Octopus bimaculoides, assembly GCF_001194135.2. Lineage (NCBI taxonomy): Eukaryota > Metazoa > Mollusca > Cephalopoda > Octopoda > Octopodidae > Octopus > Octopus bimaculoides. The sequence continues at coordinate 53,728,208 of NC_068982.1, read as the reverse complement.
AACCGTTTCAATGCAGAATTCGAGCATTACTGACTTGTGAACCTGTTATCGCATGTAGGACGAATCCGACTATTGGCTGAGTTCATCGTCAGGATCGCTCCGGTTCTTTACGTTATGAGCTCAAATTTCACCGTAGCCAACTATGTCTTTTCTTTATCCGGGGTCGATAAAATTTAAGTACCAGTCTAGTATGTGGTCGATGTAGTCGATTAAACCTTAATACTGCTGGTGCAGGACTTGTGCCAAAATTTGAAACCAAAACGCGGTGAGCTGGCAGAAACGTTAGTATGCCGGACAAAATGCTTAGCGACATTTCGTTCGCCTTTACGTTCTGAGTTAAATTTCCGCCGCGGTGGACTTTGCCTTTCGTCCTTTCGGAGTCGATGAATTAAGCAACAGTTAAGAATTGGGGTCGATGTAATGGATTTGTCGCGCTTCCGCAAAATTTCAGGCATTGTGCTTAATTATTGCAAGGATTACTATTATGGTGGAGGCGCAATGGCCCAGTGGTTAGAGCAGCGGACTCGCGGTCGGATGATCACGGTTTCGATTTCCAGACCGGGCGTTGTGTGTGTTTATTGAGCGAAAACACTGCAAATCTTCACGAGGCTCCGGCAGGGGACAGTGGCCACCCCTGTTGTACTCTTTCGCCCCAACTTTCTCTAACTTTTTCTTCCTGTTTCTTGAGTAACGCTGCGATGGACTGGCGTCCCGTCCAGCTGGAGGGGAATACATACGCCACAGAAACCGGGAAACCGGGCCCATGAGCCTGGCTAGGCTTTAAAAGGGCGCATGAATAAAAAAATAAAAATAAAATTACTATTATGAGGAAGGTGGCGAGTTTGTAGAAATGCTAGCACGTCGGAAAAAAATTAGTGGCATTTCTTCTGACTGCACATTCTGAGTTCAAATTCCACCAAGATCAACTTTGCCTTTCATCCTTTCGAGGTCAATGAAATAAGTACCAGTTACGTACTGGGATTGATATAATCAACTAGCCCCCACCCCAGAATTTCAGGCCCTGTGCCTTTATTATTATTATTATTATTATTATTATTACTATTTATTTATTATATCTTTCTCCGTTTTCTTCCTCTGTTTAGACGAACTTTCCTACCTTTTCGGACAAAACCTTTTGTAACCTTCGTCCTGTCTTTGTCCTTACATGTTTTTAATTGATATTAGCCCTTGTGGCCAATAAAACGAATTAATTATTATTATTATTATTATTATTATTATTATTTACCTTTCATCCTTTCGGGGTCGATAACGTAAATACCAGTTGAATACTGAGGTCGATGTAATTGAGTGATCCCCTTCCCAGTAATTGCTGGCCTTGTGCCAAAGCTTGAAATCGTCATTATCATCATCATCATCATCATTATTATTGTTATTATTATTTGGAGGTGGAGAATGGTTATGGTTCAGGTAAGGATTAATCTCAAGATAAAAGAGGTGTTTTGAGGATTTTGAAGAATAAAAAGAAATAAAAAAAACAAAACCTGACAACGATGCCAACAACACCATCAGCAAAAAACCACGTCAACAACAGTTTCATTGCTTTTATAGAAAACATCTTTCACTTATTTACTCCATCTCGTTGCATTCTACCCTTACGATCATTATATCCTGATATTGACTCGTGAGAGGAATAAGGGAGGGAACTCCCCTCTATTTAACACGTCATCAACATAACACACGCATTTGTTATATACACAGGGATTTCCCTCAGAACAAAATAAAATAAAATAAAAAAAGAATGCTTATAACGTGACCGAATTTGTGTGTGTGTGCGTGTGTGTGTGTGTGTGTGGTACTATTATAAAATCAGTTTTGCTGGTAACGTTGATATATGTGCGTTCGTTTCTAATATGATGTTGTTTATATGAATTACGTGGTAAAAATACTAGAACAAAAATTAGTATCTATCATAAAGAGTCTTAATGTCATGTAAAGTATATCTTCTCAGTTGTGCAAAACGTGTTGAGAACATCTATCTATTGTCTGTCTGTCTGTCTGTCTATCTATCTATCTATCTATTTGTCTGTCTGTCCCTCTATCTATCTATCTATCTATCTATCTGTCTATTTGTATGTGTACATACACACACACAAACACATAACACAGCACAACACACACACAACACACACCTGTACTTCGGTGGTAGATGTGCAGAATTGTTAGGGTCTCTTATAAAACACCGTACAGTATTTATTTTGGCTCTTTTACGTTTTGAGCTAAATTTCCCGCCGAGAGCGACTTAGCTGTTTGTCTCTCGAGGATCAATCACTAAAGTAATCTAACAGTCATATACTGACATCCGATGTACTCTGTTTATCCATCCCCACCTGTCCCTACATTTCAAGTCTTGTGCTTATGTTAGAAACAATATATATCCTTCTGACTCATATATATATATATATATATAATACATATATATATATATATATATATAATACAAATAATATGTGAGTATATGCATATATACGTACATGTATGTACATACCTACATCTACATGTATATATAGATGCATATCTGGGTACAGGACGTTGCAAAAAAAAACGTGGACAAAATGATAAACAGAGTACAGAAAACACACAGGCTACATAGAGAACATTTCCTTCATCAGCCGCCACCATTCTAAAACTAAGCGTTTCGAAACCATCATCAATCACCGTCATTGTCGTTTAACGTCCAGTTTCCCATGTTCGCATGGGTCAGATGGAATATGTTGAGCAGATTTTATACGGCTGGATACCCTTCCTGTCGCCATTACTCACTTGTTTCCAGGCAAGGTAGTATTTCCCTTGGCCAGACATACTATTTCAAGGTTAACTGCAAATAAAAAACCTCGCTTGTATGATGGTGAGGTTTACTTACAGCCATTAAATGATATCAACACAGGGATAAACACATGCATATACACATCCACACATATACTCTATGTGTAGAGGGCGTTTACCTAATTCATCCACAAGGCTTTGGTCAACTTGAGGCTAGGTACATATATATATGTGTGTGTGTGTGTGTATATGTATATATATATATATATATATATATATATTAATGTCTGTTCTGATACCTGTTTTTATGTCCAGTTTATAGTTTAAAAACAAATATTAACATTAAACTGAAGGATCACTCAATACATTTTAGTAGAATACCTATTTATCCTTTTAGAATGAAAAAGTTTGGCTTGTTTGCCTTTATCAGTCTGATGAAAGCGACTAAACCATTACTTCAAAGTCACTGTCAACATTTTCTTTGCAAAAGAGTTGATATATATACTTATTTTTTCATTGCTGTGTGGTAAGAAGTTTGCTTCTTAACCACAACCATATGGTTCTGGATTCAGTCCCACTGTGTCGCATCCTGGGCAAACATCTTCTACTATAGCCTTGGGCCAACCAAAGCCTTATGAGTAGATTTGGTAGATGGAAACAGAAAGAAGCCTGTCATATATATATATATATGTATATATGTCTTTATGTCTGTGCTTGTCCTACACAACTGCTTGACAACTGGTGTTGACATGTTTTATGTCCTCGTAACTCAGTGGTTTGGCAAAGAGATACTGATAGAATAAGTACCAGGCTTAACAAAACAAACAAACAAAATAACCCCTGGTGCTGATTTGTTTGACTAAAACCCTTTGAGGCAGTGTTCCCACATGGCTACAGTGAAATGACTGAAACGAGTAAAGAATAAAAGAATATACACACACACATGCATATATGTATATGTATATTATATATGTATATACAAACATATATATATATATATATATATACAAACATATATATATATATATATATATATATATATATATATATACAAACATATATATATATATA
>NC_068982.1:53717556-53722028 GCF_001194135.2 Octopus bimaculoides | reverse complement strand
ATAAGACAGAACATACTCTAGAATAGTCTCTTCCTGAGTAGTGGATCAACCCACTACACAGAGGATTCCAAGGTGGCAAACACAAACCAAGACAGGAAAAAATGGACAGTGAAAACAACATTCAAAAGCCGTACGGCCAAACGCAAATCTGAGGTAGAACGCTAGTAGTTCGTCTTGCCTTCACAGCGGCTGGAGTGAAAAGAAAGTTGACCACAGGTCACACGAGAGCAGAGAGGATGGTGGAGGGAGGAAGTGGAACAAGGAGGAAGGGACAGAAGCAGTGAAGTAGAGGCCAGGACAGAGGTATAGATAGAAAGATGGAGGAAGACAGATAGATAAATAGATAGAAATATATATATATATATATAATCTTTAAGTGTATATCTATCTGTTTATATCACAAAACTGCTTGAGATGAGAATAATCCTTCATAGTGTTGTTATTGCTGCTGTCATATAAAGCAGCAAACTGGCAGAATTGTTAGCACACCAGACAAAGTGCTTTGTGGCATTTTGTCTGCTTTAATGTTTTGAGTTCAAATTCCTCTGAGGTCAACTTTGACTTCCATCCTTTCGACATCGATAAAATAAGTACCAGCTGAGCACTGGGGTTGATGTAATTGACTACTTCTTCTCCATAGAATCTCAGGCCTTGTGCTGATAGTAGATAGGATTATTATTATCATTATTGTTGTTGTTGTCATTATTATATAAGGCAGCAAGCTGGAAGAATTGTTAGCACACCAAAAACAAAATATTGCAGCATTTCTTCTAGTTTATGTTTTGAGTTCAAATTCCACTGAGGTCAATAAAATAAGCACCAGTTGAGCACTGGGGTGGATATAATCGACTGTTCCCCACCCACCAAATTTCAAGCTTTGTGCCTATAGTAGAAAGGATTATAATTGTTATTATTATTATTATTATTATTATTAGTAGTAGTAGTATTAGTAGTATTATTATTGTTGTACTTCTTGTCTTTATTACTGTTCTATTATTATAATTTTCTGATGCTTGCATTGTTGAGATGGTTAATTTTTGGGAGAAATTATTTTTACAGCTGGATGCTTTTCCTATTACTAGCCATTGGACCATTAAGTATGAGTGGAGCCATTTTTTTGTTATGCTCAGTCAAGCAGACTAAGAAAAGTTAGATGACTTAGTTTGGGGTGCAATACAGTGGCTATAGTATAATTTTAAACATTGACCATCTGGCCAATAATCTAAACTCACAGCTATTGTACCTTTATTTTACTGTAATAGTGATTTAACTTATCAAGATTGAAGTGGCTGGGACAAAGGGAAAAAAAAGAAGTAAGAAATTTGCTTAGCTTACACAACTCAGAGCTAAATTACTAACTGGTAGTTTTCTGTTATCTTATATTTTTTTAACTTGTTTCGTTCATTAGACTGTAGCCATGCTGGGGCACCACCTTGGCCGATGCTGGTGTCAGGTAACTGGCACATGAAAAGCACCTTTCGAGTATTGGGCCTCACGGAGGCAATGATGAATGACTGAGACCTTTGGCATTATGCTGTCCTTAAGAAGACACATCAAGCCAAGTGAAACCACACTCATGACAGATACTGGTGTCACGCAAATGGCACCCATGCTGGTGGCACATAAAAGCATCCATTGCACTCTTGGAGTTGTTGGTGTTAGGAAGCGCATCCAGCCATATAAGGCATGCCAAATCAGACTGGAATCTGGTGCAACCTTACAGCTTGCCAGCCCTGGTCAAACCATCCAACCTATCAACCCATGCCAGCACAGGCAATATATATATATATATATATATATATATATGATGGACTGCTATCGAATCCATTCACAAGGCTTTGGTTAGTCTAGAGTTTTAAGTATGAAAGACACTTGCTCAAGGGGCCACACTGTGGGACTGAACCAAAGACCACGTGGTTTGGAAGCAAACTTATTATGACACAGCCGTTCCTTAAATATTTTTCATTAAATGAATCATAGTTGAATTATTGATTCTGACATAACAAGATTACTCCAGATTAAAATATTTGTATGGATTAAATTGTATTAAAATATCTGTTGTCATTGTTTACCTCGGCTTAATATTTGTTTTCAGCATTTTGGAAGGAAAGGAGAATGGGATTAAACCTTGGCTTAATCCAGTGTTTCTCAACTACTTTTTACCTATGAACCCTTTTGGTTCCCATTTTACTCAAATGAACCCTCCTAGTAGTATTCCATGTTTTAAAAAATCATATAATATCATTTTTATCAAATAGTATAAGAATTTGTATCAAAATAATTATTAAAATATTTTACGTATTGCAGAAGTTTAACCAATTTATTGCATACTCTTTTACTTGTTTCAGTCATTTGACTGCGGCCACACTGGTGCACCACCTTTAGTTGAGCAAATTGACCCCAGAACTTATTCTTTGTAAGCCTAGTACTTATTCTATCGGTCTCGTTTTCCGAACCGATAAGTTATAGGGACGTAAACACACCACCATCGGTTGTCAAGCGATGGTGGGGGGACCAAACACAGACACACAAACATATACACACACATACATATATATATACGATGGACTTCCTTCAGTTTCTGTCTACCAAATCCACTCACAAGGCATCGGTCGACCCGAGGCTATAGTAGAAAACACTTGCCCAAGGTGCCACGCAGTGGGAATGAACCCGGAACCATGTGGTTGGTAAGCAAGCTACTTACCACACAGCCACAAAACAAAATCTTGTATAGATCCCCAAAGACCATGTGGACCCAAGTTGAAAACCACTGGTTTCATCTGTTTAAACAAATTATAAGGCAAACTTTTTATGACTTCACTTGTATTATATCAACTATTATATTATTAAACCAGTGAATTAGGTTCTATAAAGTGTTTAAACTCCATAAAAAATTTTAAAATAAATTAAATCCTAGCTAAATCTTTCTCAGTAAACTTCTCAACAGCTTTAAAAATAATACATTTTTTCAAGCTCTAAATTTTAACACTGCATGTCTATGATAAATGATGAGAACTTCTATAACTTGATTATTCACTGAATGAGGAAGTTCAATCCACTTTATATCTTTACATGTGAACTACATGAATTTACTTGTTGCTCTAAAGGGTTTAACTCTTTGGCATTTAACTGACCATATCCAGTCAAAATATTCTACCTGTTTTATGTTCAAACTGCCCTATAACATTATTAACCCAATAGCATTTTTCTAAAAATAAATAAACATAACATTATGACTTCAAAGTTTCGGCCTGCTTGCCTGGTGTTATATGTGTTTGTGTGTGTATGTGTGCGCATTTGTGTACATATATTTATATATATATATAGGTACAGGGCTGGCTGTGTGGCAAGAAGTTTGCTTTCCAACCACATGGTTCCAGGTTCAGTCCCACTCCATTGCACCTTGGGTATGTGGTCTACTATGCTCTTGGACCAACCAAAGTGGATTTGAAAGATGGAAACTGAAAGAAGTCCTTCGTATATGTGTGTGTGCATATATACATATATATATATATATATGTATACGTATGTATTTGTGTGTGTCTTTGTGTCTGTGTTTGTTTCCCATCACCACTTGGTAACTGGAGTTGGTATGTTTACATCCCCATAACTTAGTGGTTTGGCCAAAGAGGCTGATAGAATAAGTACCAGGCTTTAAATAAAAAAGGTAGTGGGGTCAATTCATTCGATTAAAATACTTCAAGGCAGTCTCTCATCATGGCTGAAACAAGTAAAAGATGAAAGAAAAGATAATCACATAATCAAACTCTTGAAGCTATAAGATAATGCACAATTAATTCAAAACAAAATGTTTAAATAGGCATTAGATTTGAAAGAGCAATCTGCATGGTAAAGAGTTAAACAACTCCATTCTTAGTGATTAGGCTGCTCATGTAATGTTTAACTTTCTGCTCACCTAACAAAACATCTAATACTAACTGAAATTTCGCTGGAGCTAACTTAATAATTTAGTTGAAGTGATTAATCTATTACTGAAAATAATTAATTAATATATTGAATACTAACTCTAATGTTATATTTGAAGTTATTAGTGTTAACTTCTAAGATTCAGCTTCGCTATATTATAAATGTATATACACATAACCTTCTTAAATGCAAGTATCTTATATATGTTGTTGGCACTCCGTCGCTTACGACGTCGAAGGTTTCAGTTGATCCGATCAATGGAACAGCCTGCTCGTGAAATTAACGTGCAAGTGGCTGAGCACTCCACAGACACGTGTACCCTTAATGTAGTTCTCGGGGAGATTCAGCATGACACAGTGAGTCAAGGCTGACCCTTTGAATTACAGGCACAACAGAAACAGGAAGTAAGAGTGAGAGAAAGTTGTGGTGAAAGAGTACAGCAGGGTTCGCCACCCTCCCCCTGCTGGAGCCTCGTGGAGCTTTAGGTGTTTTCGCTCAATAAACACCCACAACGCCCGGTCTGGGAATCGAAACCACGATCCTAC
>NC_068982.1:53713381-53717358 GCF_001194135.2 Octopus bimaculoides | reverse complement strand
AATATATATATATATATATATATATATATATTATATATATATTATATATTACATATTATATATATATATATTATATATATTATATATTATATATAATACATTATGCCTTCATCAATTTTAGAAATTACTTTTTATTTTTTTTTGTTTTCATTTAAATGCAAACATACATTAACATACATGCATACATACCTACATACATGCATGCATGCATACATACATACATACATACATGCATACATCCATACACACACAATCTCATGCACAAAAACAAATCTGCACACAATTTTGGAATGCATTCTTGTCTCTGCAATGTTAATTATATTAATTACACCTAATCATTTGGTCTCTAGTTAAGAATACAAGCCTAGATTTTTGGTGCTGCAAAACCAGTCTTGCTCTGGATACACTTCATCTGTAAAACAGCTTCTCATGTTAGGCTACCTGGGAAATATATTGTCCCCCACTGCTTATAACCTTTGGGCTTCCAACTTAATTAAAAAAAATTACTGTTATTATTTAGTGCAAAGGCATTGAGCTGGCAAAGTCGTTAGCACATTGGATAAAATGCTAAGTGCCATTTCTTTTGGTTCTTGAGTCTCTGAGTTCAAATTCCACCTGAAACGCTGTGTTAACAACAAACAAGATGAGGACAAATATCCATCAAGTGTAAATAATATAAATAATGTAAATAATGTAATCATTGCATTGTTCAATTAAATGATGCTGCTTGAAATGGTCGTACTTCATCACTATTTGATATCCTGTTGCTTACTTTGATTTTGGTTCTAGGTAAATTCCACCGCAATAAATTCCACCATGGAAAAATTTCACCTGGTAAATTTCACCATAGATAAATTCCACCATGGTATATTCCACCATGGTAAATTTCACCCATAGACAGACTTCCAATATAAGCTGCTCCTCCTAATAATCACTGTGGTCAGTTTCTCCAGACTGTGGGTCAATACCAATGTTATTTAATTTGTCTGTCTCTCAAGTCTTAAGAAGAGAGTGAGTGAGAGAGAGAGAGAGAGAGAGAGAGAGAGAGAGAGAGTCTGAAGGTGAGATAGAAAATAATCTTTATAATCTACTTGAAATGAGATGGGATTACTTTAATGTACTACCATCGAGCAAGAATCTATGAAAAAGACTCATCACAAAATTTCAAAAATAATATAATTTGGGATAAAGAAAGAAAAGATTAAATTTTAGCACACATTTTATTATAACAATAGAATAAAAAATGACAGCAAGTACATTGTGAAACAGAGTTAGGATAAAAAAGTTTAATTTATTTTTAAAAAATTTCTTAAGACAAATTGTGTGTAATATTTCTTAAAAATTGCAGGGAGTTTTCATTTTGATATTCCTGATATCGGGTTTATTGTTTTTCTATATGGTTTGGTGTTATTACTTCAGGTTCAGTCCCACTGCATGGAATCTTGGACAGATAATTTCTGAGGCCCGAGCAGACCAAAGTATTTGGAGTGAATTTGAAAGTGAGAAGAAACTGAAAGAGATCCACCTGTGTGTGTGTGTGTGTGTGTATGTGTGTATTTCTTAATATAGAGATCTACATGCTGAACTTAATATGGCATAATGAATGCAGAAATTGCATTTACACACACACACACACACACACACACACACACACACATGTATGTTTTAGGTATATGACACTGGCAGAATGTATACCTGTCAGTAAGGTGATCTGTATAAAAAAGAATGCCAAATATATGTTGGAAAACAAATATACAAATATAACAGTATTGAAGATTCAGATAAGATGCTAAAACTTAGTAAGTTTAATATAGATAAATTTAACTTGGCAAAATATCCAATTATAAAATAAAACTAAGAATCAATTCATTTTTGTATTCATTTATTGTTTTTGTTTTCTGAGTTAAAGGCTCAAGTCTTTCCCAGTGTTATACTCAGTGTTGACCCACAGATTAGTAAAATTTTGCTTCACAGAAGAAAAATTCAACTGACATTATTCATTGTATTAATTTTCTCTTCATATAACAGAATTAAGGTTAAATAAAATTGCTTTAAAACCATTTGCATGTTTCTTTCTTTGTATCTCTTTCTCTCTCTATCTGTATACACACACATACACACACACACGTACATATATATATATATATATATATAGAGAGAGAGAGAGAGAGAAAGAGAGAGACAGAGAGTGAGAAAGAATGGGCCAAAAGTCACACCTCAAAATTTCATATTTGATTTATATTACATTATTATTATTATTATTATCATTATTAATATCATCATCATCATCATTATTATTATTATTCATTTTTGTTCATCATGTACATGTACATGTGTATTCATTATTTTTTATTTTATTTATTATACTCAATTTTAGAAAAATTCAAGCATGTCATTGATAATCCCAGAATATAATGAACTTATGTGTGTGACTTTTGGTCCACCCTATTTATATATATATGTATGTATGCACACACACACTCACACACACATTAACGCACACACATATATATATACACGTACACACACACACATATATATATATATATATATATATATATATATATATATATATACAGAGAGAGAGAGAGAGAGAGCACGTGACTACGCGTCAACAGTCACGGTATACCGAACCCGCTTTACAGAGGGTACTTGCAAGAGACGGACCGCTTGATCAGTAGAGTACATCCCTTCTACAAGAATTGGAAGAGCAGATGCTCTAAACAAGTCAAACGAGGAGTGGGGTTACACACAACGGTCAGGCTGTAAGTTATGACAGAGAAGAGTTTGGTATTCTCCATCTCTGCTAGCCATGTCAGTGATAGCTTCATCTCTGCGCATTTCTGAGTGCGACTGGTTGCCATGCTCGTAACAATGACCCAGTTCCTACCCTCAGCATTAGGATTGGCAGAATCACCCGAATATTCTCATTAGATTCAAATGCCGTGAATTTCATGTTCACTTTTCGTCGCCCCAAAATCGATATCTGTCAAGTATTTGAGTCGATATGATCGATTAATCTACAACTCTAAAATATCAGGTTTTGTGTTTTTATATTGAACAATTATGATATCATAATCTTTTCTTGTAATTCTTTTACATATTCCAATGACTGCGGCTAAAATGTGTTTTTACTCAAGTGTAGGTAGAGAATTTTCTCTCTGGGTCTATTCTTGCAGTGATAGATCTTATCACGCCCGAATGTATTCGAATGTATTAAATATGACTTTACATGAATATTTGTTTATCAAACGCTGCTTCGTGCATTATTATTTATTTAATTCTAGCTTGACCATGCATTAGGTGCACTAACAAAAATCCCGTATGCAAATTTTATAAGGATGATTCTATTCTTATAGGGATTTGAGCGACTGAGTTGGTTTTCTTAATGACGAAGCACAACGAAGTAGACACGCATGCGTCCTAGTGTCCAGTGACGTCACTCATACCCTAAAATTAGATGTGCATTTACACAAGTGTATCACCGTATGCTTAGACAAATTTTCCCTCCATTCTTGTGCTTTTTAGCAGTACAGTATACGTCTATACAGTGAAGGCGTGCAGCTTAGAGGTTAGGGTATTCGGTTCATGATCGTAAGGTCGTGAGTTCAATTCCCGGCGGCGCGTTGTGTCTTTGAGCAAGACACTTTATCCCGTTGCTCCAGTCCACTCAGGTGTCAAAAAATTTGTAGTACCTGTATTTCAAAGGACCGGCATTGTGACATTCTGTGTCACGCTGAATTTCCACGAAAACTACGTTAAGGGTACACGTGTCTGTGAAGTGCTCAGTCACTTGCACGTTAATTTCACGAGCAGGCTGTTCCGTTGATCGGATCAACTGGAAACCACTTCTATACGAGAAGGCGTTTCAAGACAAATATCGCAGAATCTTGGCTTTCTTTTAGAATATCGACATTAAGTAACACACACACACACACACACACACACACACACACACACACACACACACACACACA
>NC_068982.1:53711632-53713016 GCF_001194135.2 Octopus bimaculoides | reverse complement strand
TATTCAGTTGTTTACATTTACTCCTTTGGCTGATTAAGCGGTGTAAAGCGTATTTAATTTCCATAGCTTCGTTTTGCTTTTTTCTTTTTAAATTTGCTGTTTTACCCTAACCCTATCACCGATAGAATTGTTTCAGAATCGTTTGTTTATGTAGTCGGCACTTAATGTATATCGGCTGAATGGACGTCAGTGATTGGTTGAAATTACAGAAATACGACAACTTTAACATGGAATAACTTAGGGATTTCTTTTTTTTAAAGAAGACTAAGAGAAAAAGATGTTTTATATGACACATTCTACCAGTGTTCCAAGTTTCAAAGTGTTTCGTTAATGAAAAATGTGGCCCCCGTTTTAAAAAAGATCCAGTTTTTCTAAAAACTCTCAGAGCTCAAGTGAAATACAAAAGGAAATATAGATGGAAAACTTGATAATATTTCCTTTATGTTAGTCTAGTGTTGCGGAAATCGACATAACAGGCTTGTTTTCCTGCTACAAATAGCAGCAAAAACAAAACAGCAACAACAACAATAATTATAAGGATTTCAAATTTTTGACACAAGGTCACGGAGAAGAGGGTAAGTCGATGGCATTGACCCTAGTGCTCATCTGGTAATTATCTTATCGACCCCGAAAGGCTAAAAGGCGAAGTTAACCTCGGCAGAATTGCAGCCTAGAATGTAAAGACGGACAAAATGTTGCTAAGCATTTTGCCCGGCGTGCTAATGACACTGCAAGCTCGCCGCCTTAATAATAATAATAATAATAATAATAATAATAATAATACAAGCAATGGTTTCAAATTTTGGCACAAGGCCAGCAATTTCGAGGGAAGAAAATTCTAACTGGGCCCCACCTGCGAGGTCATGCACTGTTTATCTTGATATGAGATTACCATGTCACGCACATATGGTTGTGATGCATGTGCCTGGTGTACCCTTATCAGACGGGTAGTCATGATGGGTATAATGGGCTTTGTATATTTTACCCCAGTATCACATTGATAGCATGCACTGCTCTCTCACTCAATAATAATAATAATAACTAGCGTTGACATGCCCCATTCTATCTCTATAGCTCTCCTACTAATTACTCCAGCGTACGAGAGCTATAGAGATTGAATGGGGCATGCCAACGCTAGGCCGAAACAGCTGTAAGATTTTGTCCCTTCTCCAATTGCTAAATGTCCTTTAAATTTGAAATCTTAATTGTTGATATGACATGGTATGTCATAAGTGTCTGTATATTGTATTTTTTGTCAATTTAGTTATAAAATAAACAGATTAATCAGCGAAATACAGTGTCTGCAAGTTGATGAGTACCTCATATTCCCCTCCATTTTCTTTTATTTATTTATATATATATATATATATATATATATATATAT
>NC_068982.1:53708172-53709289 GCF_001194135.2 Octopus bimaculoides | reverse complement strand
TATATATATATATATATATGAAAAAAAATTAAAAAATGAAAAGATAAAAAATATAAAAGAGGGTTTTGTATGATCGTGTATAGAGGAATATATTATTTAAAAGAGTTCCAACTGTGTCTGTTTTTTATGTTCTATTTATATTCTTATAAAATTAATGTGGGTGTCGACTACAGTACATCTGCCAGACGGGACCTTGATGACTGCCATGAGGCAGGAAAGTATACTAGTCCTTATATATTTTATACTCTATATTTAATACTCAGTATTTCATATATTCAATAAGACATTCAATACTTCATTTCATTTTACTATTTATATTATATTATATATTCCATATTCTATATCCCACATTCATTTTATAAGAATATAAATAAAACAAAAGACAGACAGAGTTGGAACTCTTTTAAATAATAAATAAATAAATATATATATATATATATATTGCTTATACTATCTACCTTTTCCATATTCGTTAACTTCAATTTTCAACTTTTAATACCGCCAAGCCAATTATCATCTCCCTTTTATTAAATATACGGTAGAGGGCACTAAGTATGTAAGTGTGTGTGTGAGTGTGTGTGTATTATGTATGTATATGTGTACATGTGAGGGTGTAAAGCCTAGTGGCTATGATGAGATCGTGGTTTTAATTCTTGAATCGGGTGGTGCGCTGTGTTCTTAAGCAAAGCACTTCATCTCACGTCGCTCTACGACCACTTCGACACGTGCCGTATGGTACGCCATGCACCTGTTCAGGCAACGTCGATTTGTTGAGGTGGGAGTGCGCTAATGTACAGCACACACATTTGATTACTATAAGCAAACCATTTGTACAGGTTGCTTAGTTACAAATTCCGGAACCGCCTTTCTCGAACTACAAGAGACTAACAACATCATATGTGTATGTGTCAAAGATAATCCGTCTCCTGACATATACTGAACGTGCATGATATCTGGTAATCCATTTCTGAAGGTACAAAAATGAAAGGTTATTAACCTACGTCTAGCTGCATCGTGGCACTTTCTGTCCTCTCCAGTAGAAATAGAGGTAGATGAATAGATAGTAAGTGAGAGAAAGGGAGAAATACATACATAGACAGACATATATATATATATA
>NC_068982.1:53706104-53707936 GCF_001194135.2 Octopus bimaculoides | reverse complement strand
TATATATAGTTGAAATTTATAGAAAGACAAATAAAGAAGACAGGTGTATGAACAACAAGCAACTGTATTAGTTTGACGTACGGGAAAATGAAAAAGTCTTTTAAGTTTCGAGCCTACGCTCTTAAACAGAGAAAGAATGGAAGAAAGTTGTAGATTTCAGTGGTCCAACATGGCGAATGTATATATATAATACATAAGATCCTACGCTCTTCCACAGAAAGAAACACAGAAAGAAACAAGGAGAGAAAATAAAGAATGTGTAGTGGCTAGCGATCTATCATGGCGAATGCCGGACAGAGGGGTCACACAGGAGAGCTAGGAAGCTCATAATACAAAATAACTGAAAAGGAAACAATCCAGTATGAAGAATGCTCAAATTTCATTTGTGGTGACTGAAAGAGTACGATGAAGTCTCTGGAGTAACGTTACTCGACAGGGTGTATAGCTTGGAAATCAGAGAGTCTTTCCAGGTCGAGTTCCTACTTCGCCGCATTGAAAGGTTACAGATCCGGCACTACGGAGATGCGATTAGAATGTCTTAGGAAATAACTGTAAGACAAATTCTTCAGGTTGAACCAAACGGCAAAAGTCTAAGGGATAGAGATGAACGAGATGATTAGATAATATACATAACCTTAGCTAGTCACACTTGGGAATCCGTCTGGAAAGTGTAAAGGCGGTTGCTTATGATAGGATCCTGTAGAAATGGTTGTCTAAGGACTCTACCTCCACAACTCTCTTAGGAATTCTGGACAAGAAGATGGATGAATGTATATCAAGAAAACACTACTCTTTCTTCCCAACTACATGGTTTCGGGTTCAGTTGCACTGCGTGACACGATAGAATAAGTTCGACGCTTAAAAGTAAGCACTAGGGTCGTTTTTTATAGACACAGGAGTGGCTGTGTGGTAAGTAGCTTGCTCCCCAACTACATGGTTCCGGGTTCAATCGCACTGCGTGGCACCCTGGGCAAGTGTCATCTGCTATAGCCTCGGGCCGACTAAAGTGGATTTGGTAGACGCAAACTGAAAGAAGCCCGTCGTATATATATATATATATATATATATACATACACACACACATATGTGTATGTATATATATGCATGTATTGTATGTATACGTCTCTCTCCCTATATATACATATACATTTATATACACACACACACACATATATATATATATATATATATATATATATATATATATGTGTGTGTGTGTGTGTGTATTTTAATGTGTAATTGTTATGTCTTTTCTGACTACTTAGATTTTTAGAAAATATTCTAATATGTCGATAGGTATATTCCTAAATTTGTGTGTCTATTCTTATTAATAATACGCTTATGTCTAGTGCGTCCATGCATCTTTATGCATGTGCGCACGTCTATGGGTACTTGTGCGTGTTCATGCGTCCATTTATGCAGTACTTATGCAAGTGAGAGAGGGAGAGACAGAGGGGCTAGAGAGAGAGAGAGTTTGAATATGCATGAGTGAGTGTTTGTGCATGAGAAATGCTACGCTTTGTTTGTGCGTGCGCATGCCTGAATATGTGGATGTCTATATATATGCATGAGACAAAGAAATGAGCAAAATATAATAAAAAATTATACTAATTTAGAGTTAATAGAACAGATAAAACAATGTAGGTTGTTGGGGGTTTAGGGGGGAAAAGAAAGAGAGAAACATGAAAAAAAAAGCGTAATTAAAAATATTAAACAGAGAACATCGTACGGAAGAAAGGCAGAGTATAATGCGTGCAGCGGTGGCGATGGAGGTGGGCTGCAAGGCTGATGCTAGATATCTAACAAAGGAGAAAAATAACAAAAAAAAAAAA
>NC_068982.1:53705178-53706094 GCF_001194135.2 Octopus bimaculoides | reverse complement strand
AAAAAAAAAAAAAATAAATGAAAGAAAGAACTGGGACGAAGATAAAAGATATATGAAGAGGAAGAGGAAGCTAGAGGAATAGGGAAGTATGCAATAGGGATGAGAAACAATGAAAGCAATAACAAAGATTGAGGGAGGGGGAGAGAAAGAGTTATGAAGATATAAAGTGATAATAGATAGGGTTAAAGGAAAAGGGAGCAAAGAGTGTGTGTGAGGGGGGGGACAAAAGAGAAAAATAGAAAAAAAGCAGCTTATCAGAAATTTTGTATTAAAATTAGTTGATTTTATTATTTTCGTCGCCATCTGCAAGTACGACACTAATCTTCGTAATATTTTATTTTTTTCTGAGAACAATGCGGTCGTTTAGGCTTCAATGTTTCGCGAAAACAAAGCTTTAATGCCTATCGGAGTTTTAAGCTTGGCTTAAAAGGTATACTCTCTCTCTCTCTCTCTCTCTCTCTCTCTCTCTCTCTCTCTCTCTTACTCTTTTACTTGTTTCAGTCATTTGACTGCGGCCATGCTGGAGCACCACCTTTTAGTCGAGCTAATCGACCCCAGGACTTATTCTTTGGATGCCTAGTACTTATTCTATCGCTCTCTTTTGCAGAACCGCTAAGTTACGGGGACGTAAACAGACCATCATCGATTATCAAGCGATGCTGGGGGGACAAACACAGACACACAAACATACACACACACATACATATATATATATATATATATACCGGAGTAAGCACATGAAATGTGCAGCAAGGTGGGAAAAAGAGTACTCAAATACCAGAGGTAGAGTAATATGCTTTATTTAAAAGCAGCAGAAATATAACAAAAGACTGTTACTCTGAGTTTCACGTTCCTGTTCATCGGACAGTTTTGTTAGAAAAAAAAAACGATGAACGGGAACGTGAAACTCAGAGTA
>NC_068982.1:53699168-53702898 GCF_001194135.2 Octopus bimaculoides | reverse complement strand
TATATATGTATATATATATATTACCTTTTCTTTTATCTGTTTTAATTATTGGACAGCGACCATGCTGGGCCATCACCTTCAAGAGTTTAGTGTTTCAAAACGACCTCAGTTCTTCTTTAAGTCTGGTGCTTATTCTGTCGGTCTCATTTTGCCGAACCACTAAGTCACTTGGACGTTGACTAACCCACATCGGTTGTCAGGCAGTGGTGGGGGACAAACAAATACACGCCTTTGATACTTACATGAAGAAGAACTGGCACTCCCTCTGTTACAACGATAAGGGTTCTAGTTGATCCGATCAACGGAACAGCCTCTTCGTGAAATTAACGTGAAATTAATGGCTGGGCACTCCACAGGCACGTGTACCCTTAACGTAGTCCTTAGGGTGATTCAGCGTGACACGGAGTGTGACAAGGCTGGCTCTTTGAAAATACAGGTACTACTCATTTTTGCCAGCTGAGCGGACTGGAGCAACGAGAAATAAAGTATCTTGCCCAAGGATATAACGTGTCGCCGGGAATTGAACTCACGACCTTACGATCGTGAGCCGAATACCCTAACCACTAAGCCACGCGCCTTCACGTACAAGGCAAACACACATACAAAGACACATAAAAACATATATCTGAACTACGCAACGCGGGCGCAAAACATACACATAAACATTTGATACAAAAATTCCCTACTTTGGGTAAATATAGAAAGAGAATTAAGCAAGTATTGTTATTGTTAGGATATTGAAATTTGCTGCAATAATCGAATAGATCTGAAACAGGTGGTCGTATATGTGACAAGCTCTATTGAGCTTGTGGTTATTTGATGTGGCATATGTAGCATCAGTGTTAACTTCAATAGAACTCTATATTGAATGATCTCCTATGAGACTACAATGACCTAGAAGAACCATATGTTAAAGAGAGACTTCTCACCTTATCTATCTGTTTGTCTAATTATATATCTATCTATCTATCTATCTATCTATCTATCTATCTATCTATCTATCTATCTATCTATCTGTCGCTCTTTATCCATCTGTCTCTCTCTCTCTCTCTCTCCCATTATATTTACATTGTAATTTTCCTTTGTCTTTCGCATTCTCTTCGCTCTCTTTCTTTCTTTCTCTCTCTCTCTCTCTCTCTCACACACACACTCACACACACTTTATATGAAGTCTAGCTAGCATTTATAAAACATTATTATCACTATTATTATTATTGAGTGAGAGAATAGTACATGTCATGATAGCGACACTAATGTATAAATATACGAAGCCTAGTGTACCGATCATGACTACCCGTCTGATAAGGGTACACCAGGTACATGCATTACAACTATGTGTGCACAACATGGTGATCTCATATCAAGATAAACAGCGCATGACCTTGAAGGTGGCCCAGTTAGAATTTCTTCAGGTCGAGTAGCCCATCCCGCTCAAAAGGTCCCTGAATAAGGGTTGTTTCAGGATGTTGATCGAAACACCCATGTCTCCAGAGGTGAATTATCCAAACCCCAAAGAATCCCTCTCAATACATGTCCATCACGCTTTCCCCACTACATATTGCCAGCCACCAAGGAACATGCCTAACTGGTTAAGCTCAAACAACTGACAAGCAAATCTATGGTATTGAGCAGAATATTTGCTGTAGCCCATCTTTTATACCAAGACAAAACAATGTACATGATACACTTCCAATCAGTTAAGATCAGAAGCCACGAGAGCCAGTGCTTGATACTGCATCAAAGTATAGTGTATACCATGTATACTTAATTTCTTTCTTTCTTGCCCCCTTTTTTTTTAATATTCTATCATTCCATTATATGTAAACCCCTCACTTTATGTTTGTCTTTGTATTCTTCCCCACATCCTTCGCCCTTGTGGTAAATAAATGAAATCGTCAACATCATCATCATTATTATTATTATTATTGAGTGAGAAAGCAGTGCAATGCCATCAAAGTGATACTCGAGTAAAATATACGATGCCTACTATTCCCATCATGACTACCCGTCTGATAAGAGTACACCAGGCACATGCACTATAGCCATATGTGCGTGACATGTTGATCTCATATCAAAATAAACAGCAAATGACCTTGCAGGTGGGGGCCTAGTTAGAACTTGCTTCAGGTCTAGTAGCCCATCGCGCTCAAATGGTCCATGAATAAGGGTTGTTTAAGAATTGAACGTAACACTCATGTTTCCAGAGGTTAATTATCCAAACTTCAAAGAATTCCTCTCAACACATGGCTATGATGCTCCACCACTACTTCTGCTCGTGATTAGAGATGCACATATTGTCAGCCACTAGGGGAATGCTCAACTAGTTAAGGTCAAACCACTGGCAATCAAATCTGTGGTATTGAGCAGAATATTTGCTGCAGCCCACCTTTTATACCAAGACAAAACTATGTACACAACAACACTTCCAATCAGCTAAGATCAGAAACCATGAAGCCACTGCCTGGTACTGCATCAGGGCATGAAATGCTTACAGCACCCAGGTTTCCCAAGCAGTCACCCAGCTAAGCACTCACTAGGTTCGACGTTCCTTAACTCCAGTGATCGGACGAGTATCAGTGCATTCAATGTGATATTGCCATAAGCTTATTATTATTATTATTATTATTATTGTTCAGTAGTTTTATTTTTATAACGTGCTTTCACCTCACTACCGAGCGCAGCTCTGTGTGCCTTGGGTATGTGCTGTGGTTTGCTGTGGTGCTCTTATGGTTACTGTATTGAAAGTGTTTTGCGTAGGATGTGTGCAGTACCCAGTAGTGCAATTTTCTGTATGTTATATATATTTGTAAGTCCTGGTGTTTTTGTTATGTATTTGTCTGAATCTTTTTTTTATTATACCTAAGGTACCTACTATGATAGGAATTGTTTCTGTTTTTAGATTCCACATTCGAGTTACGTCTATTTCCAGGTCTTTGTATTTTGAAAGTTTTTCCATTTCTTTTAGGGAAACGTTGTCATCTGCTGGTATTGATACATCGATTAGAAAGCATTTTTTTTTTCATGATCTTTGACAACTATATTTGGTCTATTTGCCTTAATTTCTCTATCTGTGTGTATTGGCATATCCCAGAGTATGGTTGCTTTCTCGTTTTCTGTGACCTTTTCTGGCGTGTGTTTATACCATCTTTTTTCTGTTGTTATTCCATAGTGTTGGCATAGCTTCCAGTGTATATAGGTCCCAGCTCTATCATTATTATTATTATTATTATTATTATTATTTAGCTTTACAATTGAATAATAGTTTATAACTTAGGCATGAAGCCAGTAGTTTTGAGAGGGAGGAATTAGTCAGTATCATCGACTCTAACACTTGACTGCGTTTGCGTTTGTCTCTCAACGAGTTGAATAATATCGCAGGCAATTCATTCATACAAATCATATATATATATCTTTTATTCTTTTACTCTTTTCAGTCATTAAGCATGGAGCACCACCTTAAGGGGTTTTAGTCGAATAAATCGAGTCCAGGACTTATTCTTTGTAAATCTAGTACTTACTCTATCGGATCTCTTTTGCCGAACTGCTAAGTTACGGGGACGTGTGGCTTCATGCACACACACACACACACACACACACATATATATATCTGTGGTATTGAGCAGAATATTTGCTGCAGCCCATCTTTTATACCAAGACAAAACTATGTACACAACAATACTTCCAATCAGCTAAGATCAGAAACCATGAAGCCACTGCCTGGTATATATAT
>NC_068982.1:53697521-53699073 GCF_001194135.2 Octopus bimaculoides | reverse complement strand
GCGTATAAATTACGATTAAACCGGATGAAATATGTCACAGGGAATAACATTTTTATGACCGCCCAGCAGTAACTCTATTCAGCTGAATAGAGTTACTGCTGGGCGGTCATAAAAATGTTATTCCCTGTGACATATTTCATCCGGTTTAATCGTAATTTATACGCATATATTGTTTATATAATAAATTACGCTGTGCGTATCTATGTGTGCAACAATTTTAGAGTTTGGATGTTAGGGTTAGGGTTAACAGTCTAGTTAGGGTTAGGGGATTAATACGATATACACCGTTACAGCGCTAACTGTTTTCAACTGAATAGACGTCAGTGATTAGTAGAAATTATCGAAATAAGACAATTTTTTACATGAAATAAATTCGAATACAAAATTTTTTTTCTCTTCTATAACACAAAATAGATAAGTATACGAAGTTTGAAAGTCTTTCGGTACCAAAAACACTACATAAAACATAAATGAAAACTGGTGCCCCCGTTTTGAAATAGATCCCACAGCCAGCCTACGCTTATTATGTGTATATATAATTTCTTCTACTCTAGTACAAGGCCTGAAATTTTGTGGAAAGTGGTAAGTCAATTACATTGACTTCAGTACTCAACTGCTGCTACTTATTTTAAGGACCCCAATTGGTTGAAAGGCAAAAATCATTAACGCCAGAATTCGAACTCACAAGAACCCGCAAGAAATGCCGATAACCATTTTGTCCGACGATAACCATTTTGTCTAACGCTGTCTTTCTTGTCATTAATGACAGCGGATTCCATTCACTCTGAAACATCCTCTGCCTTCTTTTAATACTGGAATGAAATGGTACTCTCATTTAAGCCAAACGGTAAAAACTCAAATCTTTCAATCGATGCAAATCGATAAAATAAATTACTAAATTAGGTACCAAATAAATACTAGGGTGATATGGCGGTACCCTAACATGAGACACTAATACCGCAGAGGGAACATTCCACAGACACACGTGCCCATTACGTAGTTCTTAGGGAGATTCAGCGTGACACAAAGTGTGACAAAGCTGCTCTTTTGAATTACAGGTACAACTCATTTTTGTCATCTGAGTGAACTGGAGCTCAAGGAAACAATGCGTCGCCGGGAATGGAACTCGCGACCTTACGTTCGTGAGCTGAATACCCTGACCACTAAGCCATGCACCTTCGCAGTTAATAAATGAATGATGGTTATTAACATTAGGTTACCTTGGCAGTGAGCTGGTAGAAACGTTAGCACACCGGACGAAAGGCTTAGCAGTATTTCGTCTGTCTTTACGTTCTGAATTCATATTCCGCCGAGGTCGACTTTGCCTTTCATCCTTTCGGAGTCGATAAATTAAGTATCAGTTGCGTACTGAGGTCGATCTAATCGACTGGCCCCCTCCCCCAAAATATCGGGCCTTGTGCCTAGAGTAGGAAAGAATAGTAAGCACTTCGCGCAGGAATGCTTAGCAGCATTTCGTCCGATTTTACATCTTGAGTTCAAATACCGTCGAGGTAGGCTTTGCCCGGTACTTACTCTATCGATGCATTCGCGG
>NC_068982.1:53695988-53696709 GCF_001194135.2 Octopus bimaculoides | reverse complement strand
GATTAAATAAGTACCAGTTACGCACTGCGGTCGATGTAATCGACTTAATCCTTTTGTCTGTCATTGTTTGTCCCCTCTTTGTTTATCCCCCTGTGGGCAATAAAGAAATATTCTTTTACTTGTTTCAGTCACTTGACTGAAACCATGCTGGAGCACCGCCTTGAAGGTTTTTTTTTTTTAGACGAAGAAATCGAACCCAGGGCTTATTTTGTAAGCCTAGTACGCATTCCAGCGGTCACTTTTTGTAGAAGACATTTGTCCAAGGTGCCATGCAGTGGGACTGAACCCACTACATGTGGGTTAGGAAAAAAATAAATGAAAAGGAAACAGAAGAATGTAATGTGAGGACAGGCGGTGCTCTGGTAGAATCGTAATATGAGGACAGAATCCTTTCTACTCTAGGCACAAGGCCCGAAACTTTTGGGGAAGGCGCCAGTCGAATAGATCAACCCCAGTACGCAACTGGTACTAAATTTATCGACCCCGAAAGGATGAAAGGCAAAGTCGACCTCGGCGTAATATGAACTCAGAACGTAAAGACAGACGAAATAGCATTTCGTCCGCTAAGCATTTAAATGACCGCGCCGGACAAAATCCTTATCAGCTTTTTGTCCGGCTTTACTTACGTTCTGAGTTCAAAAGCCAACAGTATTGACTTTGCTTTTCATCTTTTCGGGATTCGTAAAATAAATACCAGTTGAGCACTGGTGTCAATGTAACC
>NC_068982.1:53694523-53695114 GCF_001194135.2 Octopus bimaculoides | reverse complement strand
ATATATATATGTGTATGTATATGTATATACGAATTTGTGTTGCAAGGTTCCTGGTGTGAAACCGTGTGTTGAAACAGATATTGTTGTATTTCGGGATGGTAATTCTTTTTTTATTTTGCCAAACAAACACACACACTTTTTATTCGTTATTCTCTCGTTTATTAGTGTTCTTATTTTAACTCATGTCTATAGTCCGGAAATCCTTCTCCACACATCTGTGACCACTTCAGCGACACTTTCTGCCCTCTTGTGTGCTCTTGCTCCGCGTAGTCCATTCTCAGAGAATGGACTATTAAGGTTATTCAGATTAATACTAAATTGCTTTTGTTATAACTCGGTATAGAATACAAGCAAGCAAAAGAAAAACGTTAACCCACACACACGCATACAGGTGTATATATATAAACAAAATATGAGTATATGCATATATATGTACATGTATGTATATACCTTCATCCATCCACATGTACACATAGATACATAACTGGGTACATGACGTGGCAAAAGAACATGGACAAAATGGTAAACAAGGTGCAACAAACAAGCAGGCCACATAGAAACATCCCCATATATATATATATATATATATAT
>NC_068982.1:53692291-53694047 GCF_001194135.2 Octopus bimaculoides | reverse complement strand
ACACACACACACATATATACATACACACACACACATATATACATACACACACACATATATATATATATATATATATATATATGCATTCTTCGAAACGCTTAGTTTAGAATGATGAAGGAAATGTTCTCTATGTGGCCTGTGTGTTTTCTGTGCTCTGTTTATGTTCTGTTTCTCATTTTCTCCACGTTTTTTTGTGGCGTCCTGTACCTAGATATGTATCTGCATATACATGTAGATGTAGGTATGTACATGCATGTACGTATATATGCATATACTCACATATTATTTGTATTATATATATATGCTGATGTGCATCTATCTATCTATCTATGCAGATTTGTATTTTCAGGTGAATGATTTCCTTATTATGTATATGTGTGTGCATGTGTTGTTCCATCTGCTCGTCATTATGCACGTGCACCTGTGAAAATGTGCATTTTTTATGTATCTGCACCATTTTTATAGAAATAGAAATTATAAGCAACAAATAAGCGCAGGAATGGTTGCGTAGCTAAGGCGTTCGCGTTGCAAACACGTAGTTTCGGATTCGCTCTCACTACATAACATCTCAGATAATTTCTTCAAGTACACCAATGTTTTAATGTTTGTGAATAAATAAGGTAGACGGAAATTGCGGAAGCATGCGCTTACGCGCGTGTACACACACACACACACACACACACACACACGTACACGCACTGATGAAGGTGAGAAGTCGCTCACGTTGACTCGCACCGCTTGATGCACTATTCTTTAAAGCGGAAGCAGCTGTAAATTAATGAATGCAATTATATAACACCTTTTCTTTTGTCATTTATTAATATTAATTTATATATGCATGAGTGTTTGTGTTTGAGAGAGGGTGTAGAAAAGAGAGAGAGAAAGAGAGAGAGAGAGGATGTGTGTGTGTGTGAAAGAAAGGGAGTTGTGTAAGCGTGTGTCTCTGACAGAGTGGGGCGGTAGAGGGTGTGTACGTGTGAAAGGCAGAGGCGGATTGCGTGTGTGAGTGCGTTTGTGTGCATGTGTGTAAATCTGTGTATAAAGATGTTTATATGTGTGTGTGTGTGTGCGCGCGCATGCATATATATACATATATATACATTGTCTCATTATACCACATATATACATTGTGTCTCTTTATACCTTGCAACTTATAAGACAATTAGAGTGCAATGAAAAATAAGTTCCAGAATGAAATATGTTCTGAGGGTGGTTTATTGAACTAAAACTCTTCAGGGTAGGCGGAATCATAGCCATAGTCACAGTCCAAGGACTGAAACCAGTGAAGGTAAAAGAAATAAAACCTAATACTTAACACTTTTCATGTTTGTAATCATTTATACCACGCCCAAAAGCCTCACGCGCATGCACACAGTCAAACAGAAAACACAAATCTACTCACAGTCAAACAAAAACACGCATAAGTATATATGTATATACAAGAGCAGACGTATTCGGAAACAGCTGATACACCCATTTATGTATCTGTATGTTTTTTGTGCGAGTGTGTGTGCGTGTGTGTGTGTGAGTGAGTGTATATGTGTGTGTGCATGATGCTTTGTGCGTTTGTATGCTTATATATATATATATATATATATATGTATATATATACCAGTCACGCACTGGGGTCGATGTAATCGACTTAATCCCTTCGTCTGTCCTTGTTTGCCCCCTCTATGTTTAGCCCCCTGTGAGCAATAAAGAAATATATATATATATATATATATATATAGAGAGAGAGAGAGAGAGCTATATA
>NC_068982.1:53690486-53691188 GCF_001194135.2 Octopus bimaculoides | reverse complement strand
CGGAGATTATGATTCTGAAAAAAAATTGTTTGAAAAATTTTAATTTACCCCCCACCCCCTCCCCCGCCAAGCAGGCTATTTACATGCTAGAAATAACAGCCAAATCTCATAAAACTGCGATAACATAAAGCAAGAAATGTGTAATCAATCTACTCACCTTTCTGCAGAGATTTCTTTCAGAGTAATTTCCCGCAGTAATATGAAATTAGAGCGTTTTTTTAATTTTTTTTTTTTATATATTTCAGAAATATATGAGTTTTGTCGAGAAGTGTGTTTGGGGAAGCCGTGCTGGTGGAGTTTAGGGAGGATAAACTTCCGCAATGTGTTCGAGAAATGTATAGAAATTCTCAAAGTTTTTCTTCAAGTGTTGCTGCACTTCTATCAGGTACACGTTGAAGGAACACTTGAAGCCGTTATAACTGAAAATGTATTACCGGGTACTATAGTACATACGGACAAATGGGCCAGCTATAGGAATCTACAACAGCTGGGTTACATACACAAAACAGTTAACCACTCAACGAATTTCGTCGACCCTGAAACTGGCGCTTGTATGAATCACATTGAAGCCTATTGGTCCCGAATTAAAAGACGGCTGAAGTATGTGACTGGATCATCGGGCGACATGAAATGGTCCCGCGTTGATGAGTCAATGTATCGAAAAAATAAATTCCGGAAAATATTTTAAAATGAGGAAATGGG
>NC_068982.1:53686219-53690440 GCF_001194135.2 Octopus bimaculoides | reverse complement strand
AAATTTTGAATTTGAGATTTTTGAAATTTTTTTTTTCAGAATCGGAATCTCCATAGCCTAAAACGTGGGATTCCGTAAAAAAAAAAAAAGGTCGGGGAAAGGTTCAGATTACATATACTCCATCTGGACCGTATTAGTAGACGCTCAGGGAAGGTAAGAAAGATGGTTTTACGTTTCGAGCAAAGTTCTTCAGAAACAGGTGACAGAGGAAAGTCTAAGAGACAAGGAAGACGGAAGGAAAAGATTGCCAACGATTCACATGTGGTTACATTTTGAAATGACCGGAAGGGAATGAGTGAAGAAAAAGTTCTTTCTAAGACAGGAGAGTGTAAGAGAAAGAGGTATAGGGGTGGGTGTGTGGTGTTTGTATGATGTAGGCTGTTTATATGTGTATGTGTGAGTGAACTTTGTGTCTCTTAATGTAGGAAGAATTCAGCTGCATGGTGACAGGAGTGGTTGTCCTTTAGGCAGCGAGCTGGCAGAAACGGTAGCATGCCGGGCGAAATGCTTAGCAGTATGTCATCTGTTATTTATGTTCTGAGTTCAAATTCCGCCGAGGTTGACTTTGTCTTTCATCCTTTCGGGGTCGATAAATTAAGTACCAGTTGCGTACTGGGATCGATCTAATCGACTGGCCCCCTCCCCCCAAATTTCAGGCATTGTGCCTAGAGTAGAAAAGGAGTGGTGGTCCTTTGTGTAGTTGTGTATATATATATACATTTGTTGAATCGACTCGTTCCAGTTTTCCATGCCAGTGTACAAACCAATTGTGATGCATATCTCTCTTTGCCGTGCCATATATATTTCAGCTTATTTTGATATTGATTCACAATAAATAAATTAATAAATAAATTATTTTTACAATAACAAAAAGAGCGTGCGTATTTGTAAAAGAACTAGAAAGTGATTATATCTTTTGTTTTTTTAAAAGCGGTTTCGTGTGGAATGGGTAAAATGTGATAACTCTTTTGCAGAGTTGTCTGTGAAGCATGGAGGTAAATAGGGTATTATAGGTCATCTCAAATACAAAATTATTTTCTTCTAAACTCAGAGCCTCTTGTTTGTTACTGCTGCTAAAGATGTTACTTTTCATTTTCATGCTGTTTCTTGTAAATCTCAAAACATTTTGAAACTAAGTTTCATGGAGTCGATGTGAAATTGTAATTTTGAATGTAACTATATATATATATATATATATATATATATATATATACACACTTACATATATACATGCATGCATACATACATACATACAGTATCACACTGCTTCATGCAGTATAATAGAGGCGGGGCATGAGGTGGAAGTCGTATTGTTGTAGAGAGAGAGAGGGTAGGGTTAATCATTGGGAATAGATGTGCAATTGATCTGGAAGGCCACTTGTGGAGTTAGGCAGCTGACAGTCTGCTGCTGCTGTTGCTGGTTGATACAAAGGCAGGTTGATAGACAGGCGAACATTTTACACACACGCGCGCGCACACACACAAATAGATAGATTGATAGGTATGTAAGAGAAGAGCAGCTGAATGAGAGGAGAAGAAGGAGAGAGAGAGAGAGAGAAGGTAAATAATAGTGAGGAATAGAAAAGTTATGCTTTTGTTTTTGGTTTTGTGTTTGGTGTTATTTTGAACAACTATCCACTTCAGTCTACTTAATTCATTACCACTGCTTTTTTTAGCAACAATAAGTCTCATCTTGCAGCACACGACCACCAGACACCATCGCTAGACATTCATCGTCATTATCATCATTGCTATGAACTTCATCAACTCGACTCTTTCTCGTGACGCCATTGCTACAACGCCCCAACTATCGCACCTACTAACAAGCACCACCCTTGCTATTATTATTATTATTATTATTATTGCAGCGGCTGCTGTGGTAACTCTTCACTTCAAGTTTTATAACACACACACACACGCTATTACCACGCCATTGTATTTCATTGATGGTGACGTATGGGTGTGCTGTAACAAGGGATGAAACAATAAAAAAATAAAGTGACGCGAAACACCTGATGATCGACCGTCAGAAATTTTTTCATTTTTTCTTTTCTGCTTTGTTTTTATTGTTTTTATTTTCCCAATATGTTTCTCTTCTTTTTAATATTCAAATTTCGCGCCTTAGCTGAACAATAACCAATCAAAACTGGTTTTTCTCACACAGTATGCCTCAGACAGAGCTAGTTAAAGGTATCGGGTATCTGAAGTCAAAACGTTGGGGGGAAATTATCCGAATACGTAGAACGACGTGCGAAATGCTTTACGGTATCTAGTTACATACTTTAAGGTTATGAGTTCAAATACAACCGAGGTCGACTTTGGGACAGTTAAAGAATTATCAATAACTGAGTTCGATTTCAACAACTATTCCCTACTTTACGATGTATTATTTCACCTAAATTCAAAATTAAATTTTATACTTTATAATGTATATATATAAAAAAGGTTTAGACATGGCAATTTATTGGATATCATGTCTAATAAATATTAATCGTTCCTGTTGTATAGCCCCAAGTAAGTTCTGATCGAACAGACCTCTGTATGGTACGTAAATGGTTTCTGATTTAAGCACAGGACCAGAGGAAGGAATTAATCGTTTACCATCGACCCTGTATTTAACTGGTACTCCATATTAATGAACCTGAAAGAATGAAAATCATTGTTGCACTGGACGCGACTTGAAATCAGGACGTAAAAAACAGATAGAAATTCTTGAAGCATTTTACTTCTCCAATACCCAAACAATTCTGCGAGTCGGTCGAAAAACTAAGTGTGATCCGCAAAAAGGACTTTCAGCTATCGTCTGAATAACTAGAAACAGTAGCGTATAACACTATTGATAATAATAATAATAATGGTTTCAAATTTTGGCACAAAGTTCCAGTATTCAAGTGGTACTTATTTTATCGACCCCGAAAGGATGAAAGACAAAGTCGACCTCGGCAAAATTTGATCTCAGATCGTAAAGACGGACGAAATGCCGCTAAGTATTTTGCCCGGCGCGGTAACGACTCTGCCAGGTCGCCACCTTAGCTATTAATAATCATTTCTACTGGAAGTACAAGGCCTCAAATTTGGGGACGGGATTAAGTCGATTACATCGCCCATAGTGCGTAACTGGTACTTATTTCATCGACCACGAAATAATGAAAGGCAAAGTCGACCTCAGCGGAATTTGAGCTCAGAACATAGAGACAGACGAAATACTTCTGAACATTTTGCCCGGCGCAGTAACGATTCTGCAAGCACGCAGTTTTAAGTATTAATAATAATAATCCTTTCCACTATAGGCATAAAGCCTGAAATTTGTGGGGAAGGGAATAGTTGATTACATCGACTCCAGTGCTTCACTGGTACCTAATTCATTGATCTCGGAAGATCACCTCGGCGGAATTTGAACTCAGAGCGTAAAGGCGGTCTAAATGCCGTTAAGCGTTTTACTCGGCGTGCTAACGATTCTGTGAGCTCGCCGTCTTAATAATAATAATAATAATAATCCTTTCTACTAAAGGCACAAGGCCTGAAATTTAGAAGGAAGAGACTAGTCGATTACATCGACCTCAGTTTTTCACTGGTACTTATTTTATCGACCCCGAAAGGATGAAAGGCAAAGCCGACCTCGGCGGAATTTAAACACAAAACGTAACGACGAGCAAAATATCGCTAAGCATTTCGCCCAGTGTGCTAACAATTCTATCAGCTCGCTACCTTGATAATCCTTTCTTCTACATGCACAAAGCCTGAAATTTTGTGGGAGGGGACCAGTCGATTACATCGACCCCAGTGCGTAACTGGTACTTATTTCATCGGCCCCGAAAGGATGAAAGACCAAGTCGACCCTGGCGGAATTTGAACTCAGAACGCAAGGTCGAACAAAATGCCGTTAACGATTCTTATTTCTTTATTGCCCACAAGTGGCTAAACATACTGGGGACAAATACAGACAAAGGGATTAAGTCGATTACATCAACCCCAGTGCGTAACTGGTACTTAATTTATCGACTCCGAAAGGATGAAAGGCTAAGTCGACCTCGGCGGAATTTGAACTCAGAACGTAACGGCAGACGAAATACCGCGAAGCATTTCGCCCGGCGTGCTAACGATTCTGCCAGCTCACCGCCTTATTAATAACAACAATAATGATAGATAAACAATAGCAATCAGTAACATTAAAATTTGCAGGACTTATGCATTAACGTTAATTTATTTCAGGGGCCGACT
>NC_068982.1:53680969-53685860 GCF_001194135.2 Octopus bimaculoides | reverse complement strand
CCCCTAGCTTCGCTAGTGTGTACGATAAAGTGGTCCTGAATATAATATCAGAATCAAAATAAAAAAGATGTTCTGAAATAAGGATAGAACGATAAGAAAATTATTTGTTACGGTAGCAAAATGTCTTTAGCACGCAAAAGAAAAGAAATTATCGCTGATCAAATCAACTCTATGCAACATGTTTTATTCAAGCTACGTATTTATATTTCTTTCTACTATATTACAATGAAATACGAAAGTAATTAGTTCTGTTCCGAGATGTGCGCGGAAGACTGCAATGCTCTTGACGAAAATAAACTGATGGAAAGAAAAGAAGAAAGAAACAACAAGAAAGAAAGAAAATGTTTAGAAAAAGTACATTTATGAAGTGTTTCCAAACTACTATTATTCGTTGTAAATTTTATTTCCTGCAATGCTCGTCTACCACCTGTGTTATGAGAGTTCGCAGCTGTTCTACACTGAGGGGTGTAATTTTATGGGCTGCAAAACTGCAGTTAGTGCATCGTCTTCAACAATGCATTGTATCCTTGAGAAAGCAGTTCACTATGAATTGCCCTCAAACACCCACGTTTAATTAGGTATGAGTTGACAGTATGGGCATTGAATATTGACCGGGAAGTTTCGTTAGCTTCATGTTGTGCCCAAATCACCCTGTCTCAAAAGATTAAAAATGAAAGCTGGAATGAAAGATCTGAGATGAAAAACGTTTGTCAAACCAGATTCAGTAAAGTATCGTTTCTATTGTCTTACAAGTAATATTTTCCCCTTTGTTTAGCAACAAGATTCTTTTACAAGAATTTTACAGTTTATTTCATCTACCAGATTTAGTTAAAAACTCTTTCTTCTGTTATTCAGACTGTCAGATTCGAACAATAAAAATACGTAGCTAAAAACAATGACTATCCTAAAGTTTCGTACTTGCTCTAAACCGACGCCAATGTGACGAGTTTCTTTCTCCCGTATTTCCGTTTCCTGCTGTACTGCACATCGATCGATCTTTGAATGTTTCCAGTACCAACGAAAAGAGATTATTAACCACTCGCTCGGTCCTTCTTTATTTCATTGATGACCAGTGAATCTCCTGGCAGCGCAACGTGACTGATTCTGAAATAAATGGGTCCAATAATGGTAAAACACCTGTAATTTTCCTGGAGATGTGAGTTCGAGCCTTTAAGCCAATATTTACAAGCTGTTATTTATTGCTTTGTCTGCTTCGAGGTACATAATTCTAAACAGAATTATTTTACGCTCTCTCGATCTTTATAAATTCTTATAACAATACACACACACACACACACACACACACATATATAT
This sequence comes from Octopus bimaculoides, assembly GCF_001194135.2. Classification (NCBI taxonomy): domain Eukaryota; kingdom Metazoa; phylum Mollusca; class Cephalopoda; order Octopoda; family Octopodidae; genus Octopus; species Octopus bimaculoides. The sequence continues at coordinate 53,684,546 of NC_068982.1, read as the reverse complement.
ATATATATATATATATATATATATATATAACAATTTTTATCCCTAATATTATTATTATATAACAATATATATATATATATATATATATATATATATATATAGCTCTAAAAAGTTCCTGGCCTTAATGATATCGCAAAAGGCCTGGTTGGAGCCCAATCTTCCGCGTTCTTTATAGGGTTTAGAAAAGCTGAAGAACCGCTGCAATAAGCGTGTGAATCAGAGAGGGAAATATATGTTGAATAAAATTATAACTAACTGATAATCCTGTATAATACACACACACACACACACACAAACATACAAGCGTCGAGTGGGTTTGTATTTTACAAAAAAATAAAGTAAATTTTGAACTTATGATAGCTATGAAAATCTAGTGTGTTCAACCAATTTTCTAGGCTGTTTTCACAGCTATCCTGCTTTCGAAATTTACTTTTATTTATAATACGCACACAGTGAGGACCAGTATTCGACTGGTACTTAATTTTTCAACTCTGAAAGAATGAAAAGTAAATTAGCCACGGCGGAACTTGAATTCATTCCGGAAAGAGCCGAAAAAATACGAAGTGGTATTCTATCCGATGCTCAAGCTTTCACTGCTATGATACTGGCAGTCATATAAATAATATTCATTTATTTAATTAGAAACAATGCTCTGTGTCTTTTTAGAAATGAGAAATAAAATCTGCAATGGTATTGTCTTTCTCCGTGACGTAAATAAAATGTCAACAACCGAGTGTCAAATCGGTCATCGACACAGAAAAATGGTTTATTACGCCTAATCTCGCGAGTATACCGCTAAAGTGCACAATTAAAGTTTGAAGGGTAATATGTAACAGAAACTGTAGAATGTCATAGAAAGTACATGAAGTAAATCTTTCCACTATAGGCACAAAGTCTAAAATTGTGTGTGTGTGTGTGTGTTAGTCGATTACATCGACCCAGTGCTTGACTGTTACTTTAATGTCCTTGAAAGGATAAAAGGCAAAGTCGACCTAGGTGAAATTTGAACTCTGCACGAAAGACGAGAAAAGTCCAAGGTGCTAATGATTCTGCTGGTTCGTCATAATTAGTTACGTTCTCAATTCAAATTGCACGAAGTTAACCTTACTTTTATTGTACCAGGGTCAACAAAAGTATTGGTTTGAAATTTTGGCACTACGTCGATAATTTCGAGAGAGGGGTAAGTCGATAACATGGACCCCAATGCCTGGTACTTAGTTTATCGTCTTTGAAAGGATGAAAGGCAAAGTCGACCTTGGCGGAATTTGAACTCCGTTCTCAAAAAACGTATGAAATCCCGCTATTTTGCTCGGCGTGCTAAAGGTTTTGCCAGCTTGCTGCTTTACCATCAGTTAAGTATTGGTTTCACATTTTGGCACAAGGCCAGCAAATTGTGGGGGGAGGGGATAAGTCGATTACATCACCATAGTGTTCAGCTGGTACTTATTTTATCGACCCCGAAAGAATAAAAGGCAAAGTCGACCTCGACAGAGTTTGAACTCGGAACGGAAAAACAGAAGATTGCAAATACCTGCGACAGTATCTCATATTTCCTAGAAATTTCCTATAGTGAATGTGAGAAATCGATATCAAAAATTAATGTTCTTTCTGTAACTCAAAAACCTAGGATCAATGACGTTCCAGCTATGACCATCAAGTTTTTCTTCAGACATAATGTCGTAACGTTTATACTACCCACTGAGTCTTTTTTTATATTTTTCGAAATGGCATGGTTTGATTAGAAAGAGGGTCGGCCGCTATTTTTAGAAGATCGAACAACCACGTGTTCTTTTGTTGCCTTCCTTGCTCGGTCAATATTTGTTTCTGTCACTCCGTCGCTTACGACGTCGAGGGTTACAGTTGATCCGATCAACGGAACAGCCTGCTCGTGAAATTAACGTGCAAGTGGCTGAGCATTCCACAGACACGTGTACCCTTAACGTAGTTCTCGGGGATATTCAGCGTGACACAGTGTGACAAGGCTGACCCTTTGAATTACAGGCACAACAGAAACAGGAAGTAAGAGTGAGAGAAAGTTGTGGTAGAAGAGTACAGCAGGGTTCGCCACCATCACCTGCCGGAGCCTTGTGGAGCTTTAGGTGTTTTCGCTCAATAAACACTCACAACGCCCGGTCTGGGAATCGAAACCGCGATCCTATGACCGCGAGTCCACTGCCCTAACCACTGGGCCATTGCGCCTCCCCGTATACATATATAGATACACATATATAGATATGCAGGCATGTATATAGTAGCTATATATATGTATGCATGTGTTAACCGGTTGTTAAGCGTTGGGTAGGGGGCGTGAAATACAGACCGGAAGACACACACACACGCACATATATATACGACTGGCTTCGTTAAGCCTCTATCTATCAAAGTCTTCGGTCGGCCTGAGGCTATGATTGCATATATATTCTTTTATTCCAGTCATTCTTTTATTCCAGTCATTTGACTGCGGCTGTAGTCGAATAAATCGACCCTAGGACTTATTCTTTGTAAGCCTAGTATCACTGATGTTGGGGGGGGGGGATAAACACACACACACACACACACATATATTCTTGATGGGCTTCTTTCAGTTTCCATCTATAGCCCGAGGCTATAGTAGAAGACACTTACCCAAGGTGCTACGCAATGGGACTGAACTTGGAATCCTGTGGTTGGTAAGCAAGTTACTTACCACACACCCACTCCTGCGTCTATAATAATGTGGCCAGTAAATGCGTATGTATATACATGCATGCATGTATGTATGTATATATGTATGCAGGCATATATGTATGCATGCATACCAAAAGGGGCTTTGAATCTAATATTTACATGCAATTTACAGCTTCGAGAATTATTTCACCTTCTGTCGAACGTCTATAAATTTCTTTTACGAAGTATGTGTGTGTGTGTTTGTTTGTTCCACCATCCCAACCGTACCTCATTTGATGACTAATGTTGATTTGTTGATGTCCCTGTAACTTAACGGTGCGGCAGAAAGAGACCCGATATATTCTGTACCACACTCTAAAAAATTAGTACGTGATAGTGTGAGGTGGGGTTGATTTGTCCGACTTGACCCTTCAAAGCGGTGCCCCAGTACAACGGGCTGGCCTATGACTGAAAAAATAATATAAGAAATGAAAACCTGCAAATGCATATATTTTACTGCGTATTGAATATGGCTTTCATTATCGAAGTTCAAAAAAAGAACAAAAAAAAAAAACAGTACAAACAATCACTCTCTCGCTTTCTCTCTTTCTCCCTCCCCCCGCTCTCTCTTTCTTTCATCGATAAATGGGGAACACCTTAAGAGAGAAAAAGATATATAAATAAAACCACTGAGTTCAAATTTATTGAATGTAAGAACTAGAAGCCTGTTGACACCCCGAAACAAAAGACTGTTTAGAAACAAACGGAAACAAAGAGAGGACACATGCATGCACGCACGCACACAAACACACGCATACACACACACACACTCAATCACATGTGCAGACAAACACACTTAAACATTTACTTATACGTTTATGTCTTAGATATTCATTTATTACATAAACACACAGATAAATATATTAAAACT
>NC_068982.1:53674807-53679662 GCF_001194135.2 Octopus bimaculoides | reverse complement strand
TACATATATATATATGTTTGTTTATGTTTATATACATAGGCATATTTTTTGCATTTATATAAGTGTGTGTAATTATATATGTGTATATTTATGTGTGTGTATATATATATATATATATATACACACACACACACACAATTATATAGATAAGCTACAAATACACAACCAGTTTTTAAGACACGCACCGCACACGACTTGTTTTCTAAGGACTGCACCTTTCCCCAATTTTGGTCTGCCCATTAATTTTATCTCTCCCTCCCCCAAGTCAGTTTTTTTCTGCCTTTCTTTTATCGTCTTTCAAAAATTCTACCCATTATATTGTATACAAAATGACACGTGCTGTGTTTTTTTTTTCATTGTTGCTCTTGGCTTATAAACAAACACACATACGCACGTATGTATGTACAGCTAGACATATGTGTGCGCGTATGTGTGTTGTATTGGAGGCTCTGGAAGATAATGAGCTCTGCCCTTTTCCATATGTAATATACATATACACACATATATGCATATATACATATATACATCATACATATATACGTACAACATATATACATGCGCACACCCATATACATACATACATATATATATATATATACATATATATATATATATATATATATATATATATATATATATATACATATATATAGATAGATAGATAGATAGATAGATAGATAGATAGATAGATAAAGAAAGCATTTGGTGTCACTTGAAAAGCATTTAATTTAAATTGAGAATATATATACATATACGAGGGATGCTCAAAAGAAACCGGAATTTTGCAATATTATTTTATTCCCTTAGTTTTACATGTTTACACTTTTATCGCCTTCAAATTATTCTCTAGTTGAAGCAATGCATCGTCCCAGACTCGTTGTCCACTGTTCGAAGCTATACTGGAAGTCTTGCAAAGTTATGCCTTTTAACGCCTCCACGATTTCTTTTTTCCACCTCTTCCACATCTGCAAACAGTGTAGCACCAGCTTTCGTCACCAGTGATGACCTTCGAAAAAAGGTCCATATCAACATCCAACTGTTCTTTCAATCCACAGCAAGCTTTCAATTGTGACTGCTTTCGATCTTCCGAGAGCGAGCGGGGCACAAATTTTACTGCAACTCTTTTCATTCGCAATCCGTCGTTCAAAATTCGCTGGTAGAACTCCCGGATACACCAGTCATATCAATATTCTCGTCAATCGTTCGGTGATAGTTATCTAAAATCAGTTCATGAATTTTCATGTTTTCATTCATTCGGAAGGTAGACGGTCACTCTGAACGAGGTTGGACTTCAAGCGACAAGTAGCGTTTCCTAAAGCTTGAAAACTACTCGTAAACTTGTGTTCTGCTCATGGTAGCATCCTTGTAAGCTATTTGAAGCTCGATAACTGTTTCAGCCGCCGTTTTCCTCAGCAGAAAACATTATTTCATGGAAGCACGCTGTTCCTTCGTTTCAGCCATCGCAAAAATCGACGAGCAAGGGAGAAATACTGCGCGGCTCTTTACGTACTAAGTTCAAATTCTACTGAGGTCGATTTCGCTTTCCATTCTTTCGTGGTCGATGAATGAAGTAACAGTTGAGCACTGGAGTCGATGTAATCGACTATCTTGCCTCCGACCAAATTTTAAATTTTGAGCCTGTAGTAAATCAAAAGAACTGAAATATGAATTTGATAAAGCTTCATTGTGGGTGAAGCACGAATGTAAACACGTTCTTTCAATGAGGGACGAGCAGGATGGAGATGAACAGCTGCAGAGATAGAGGTCAGAGATATATGAAGATGGTTATAGTAAGTGAGGTGATAAAGATGGTGGGAGTGGTGCATCGATGGCGGATGAAGGCGTTGAGAATGATTGCACATACCGGCTGTATAAGATGAGGTATGGCGTTTTGTCCCAATTTCAGCTGCGTATCAATGTATTCTCACACTAAATAAGCTATTAACCAATCTCTGAGTCTAAATCACATTATAAGGAACGGGTATTTTTTTCTCTAATGAGATTCCAAAACTAGTCAAAACCGATTAGATTAAACTCATTTTCTCTGTCAACGGAGAGTTAAAGATATATTTATATTTGCTTATATTTGACCGTGAGGCTAAACTTGTCTTATATCTTATTTCAAATCATCATTTAAACGTTGTCTATGCATTATGCGTATACTAGTTAGTGTGTCTTTGGGTGAAGGTGTTTGTGTGGGGGTATGCATATGCGCGCGCGCGCGTTCATCACATTGGCTCAAATGGTGATATGTTATTAACATTTTGGTTTTAGTCTGCTGTTTTTATCTTGCATGTCACAGTGTATATCCATCAACTTAGTCCTTGTGTAATGACCCGGAAACGATGCGGACGCGTGGATGTCCACCGTTCTCTCAATCTTGTTTTCCTTCTTACTGTATGTCTTAACTAACTCTCACTGGGAAAATTATCTGGTAGTATCAATTTGCTCTTACATTACAGAACTAGAATAATTAACTGTCTTCCACTAATGGCAAGCATAAAGCCTTTTGTCTTGACAGGCTCACGCTGTACACTTTATAAAGTACGGTTATATTAAGTATATTACCTTTTCGAGAAGGATAAAACGAGTTTCACTGTTAAGTTTCAAGTTTATTGGCGTAAGGTGGTCGTTGTGGTCGTAGAAATAGTGCTAATGTAGTCGTTCTTTCTCCTTTCCCCTTCTTCCTTTTCTTGTGACATTGTACCTTACAAATTTATGAATCAAGTGTAGCTTCATCTATATGTCCGACTACGAGTATTAAGCTAGCAAATTCTTACATTATCTCGATTTCCTGTTATTTAGACCACCCCATGGCCCTATTAGACCAAATGAAAAGGTGTTGCCTCGAAGAATGGCGAGGAAGATGTGCTGGAACAGCCACTCTGACTCACAGGGTTCGCACTTGCGGTTAGCCATCTCCGTCCCGATTGTAGTGAGCAGAAATATGGTCCGTAGACATTCACTGGTCGTGTGTTCAAGAAATCTCCTTTGTAACTATGTATTTCTGGGGTTTCTTTTCCACCGTGCGACACACTGACCAAATATCTTCAACCATGGCCTCGTGTCGCCATACGTTTCTTGAGTAACATCATGTAGACTGAAATAGTACAGAAACTTATTGAACTTAATATGTAGTCCGGATTAACAACATCAATGGTATTTGTGTGCTTTTTGTAGAGTCTACTCTTGTTAGAAACAGATCTCTATTTTAATATACTGTTTTCCACTGAAGAAACTGTATTCACCGTTCTTATCTCGGAGGCCCTGCAAAGAGAAAATAGGGACTGCGTATCCTTTTGTGATTGCGTCATAAAGAATTTCAGATTTTGTCGATTCTGATTAGTCCCAAATAATTCAAATTTAATATGGCCTTTATTAAAAAGAGAAAATAATTTAAATGAGTTGTCAGGAGCATATATTTCAAAAGGTAACCACTGTAGTCACTTCGATATAAATATCATGTTTATATTGAAACCAACTGGCTTTAATTGGTCGTTCAACCTGGTAGAAAAAGCAGACAAATATTTTCAGAAGTTGCATCCTACATTTCTTAAAAAAGGAAATACTTACAACATGGTACCGTTCTAGATGCACTGAGCTAGAACAAAGAAAAAAGAAAAAGAGATGATCACGATTGGAGCAATTTTGATTTTAGATCTATTTAATTCGGGCTTACCTGGGACTAAACGGCGGTGGGTGTTGTAAGATATATGCTTTGGCGTTGGCTGGTATTGCTTGTTCGAATTGTGCGTCTTGTCCCGGGTAAATGAATGAAGTTGCAGCCACTGTGCATGCATAATCTCTTGCGTTGAGAAAACCAGAATATCTTGGGATTCATGTGTTCATAGATTTTACTTGTTGGCAGATTCATCATGGAGCTGTGAGGTATACATTCAGATTGATGTGGACAATGTGGTGTGGAGAGAAAGGCGTGGTTCTTCACTAATTAGAGTAGTAGTAGTGGTCTAGGTAGTAGTAGTAGAATAAGCGGTGATGGATCTCTTGTATAATCCTTAGAGAGCAGCCTGATTGTGAAGAGCTAGGGACTGTGTTGTTTAATATTATTGAGAAGTGACTATGGCTACAAATCTTGTTGTTTATTGTCGTAAGGGTACTAGCAGTAGGACATGATGATGGGTCAGTTGTAGTATTCAGAGAAAATGAGGAATGTGGATAGCTCGACTGTGAAGGGTTGTTGATTGTGGGGTTTAAAAGGTCATCAGTTGTGCCAGTATTGGCGAGTGGCCGTGGCTGCAGGTCATGTGAAAGGAGTACAGTGAACTTGCCGTGAGGAGTGGAATATCCAACGTTTCGGATTCAATCCTTCGTCAGGAGAAAAAGAGAAGATAAAGAGAAAAAGTCAGAGTTTACATCCTCTCAGCTTGAAAAATTGGCTGCAACTGTGATATTGGACGTAGAATAACACGGGCTGCTAAAGTGAAGCAGAAGTTATAGGAGAGGGCATGCAGAAAGGAGAAGGAAAAGGATAATGGTGAGAGTAAAGGTAAGTAAATACGGGAATGTTGCAGGGAGAGGTGGGGGGGGGAAGGAGGATTTAAAAGGGTAAAAATGAATTAAGAGGTGAAAGGATGAAAGGAAAAACGTTCATTCATACTTGTTGGGGAGATAGTGCTAAGTTCAAATATGAGACGTTGCTCCTTTCGTTTCCCAAATAAATGGGGTCCGTGATGCAAGACCATGCCACACACTGATAAATCTGCAATAGAATGGTTCACAGTGTTGAAGTGGGTTGCGACAGGTTGGCCTGGCATACGTAGCATTATGCTTCTGATGTTGACGGTCCCTTAGTTCAATAATATATCTTTCTAGGGAATTCCCTTGGGAATTTTAT
>NC_068982.1:53671426-53674196 GCF_001194135.2 Octopus bimaculoides | reverse complement strand
GCTGCGTTTTATCTGTGCAGTCAGATGGCAGTCTTATATTTACAGGGTTTGCGGTTAATGCTTTCGGAGTTTGCGGCTTATACTCAACAGAGTTTGCATATATGGAGTAGATATTTAATTGGTTCGGTGCTTTACTAATCAGTATTGAAATCATGGTAGGATGAACTTTAGTTTCAACAAAATATTTAGGTTCAATACTTGGGTTGAATAAAATATTTAGCAATAATATACTGATATAAGACGGCGAGCTGGCAGAATCGTTAGCATGTCAGGCAAAATGCTTAGCGGCATTTCACCCGTCTTTACGTTCTGAGTTTAAATTCCGCCGAAGTCAGCTTCGCCTATCATCATTTCGGGGTCGATGAAATAAGTACCAATTTATCACTTGGGTAGATGTAATCGTCTTAATCCCTCCCACTAATTTGCTGGCCTTGTACCAAAATTTGAAACAAATTATATACTAATATAAATTCAATTTGATTACAAAATTTGTCTGTGGTTATTTCTTCACATTCTGTTTGCTGATGAGAAGCCTCTAACCTGTGTTGCACATTCTATTGAGGAATGCATGTATGTCACAAATACCAGTTCCAGCTCATGAAATGAAATATGCAAACAAAAGGAACGAAGAAATTATCTTCAACTGCTTTATAACTGATATTAATAATAGTAATAATAAACAAGGAGTGGTTGTGTGGCAAGTAGCTTGCTTACCAACCACATAGTTCCGGATTCAGTCCCACTGCGTGACATCTTGGGCAAGTGTCTTCTACTACATACATACGCACACATCTGACAGCAGCCATGCTGGGGCACCGCTTTTAGACGAGCAAATCGACCCCAGGACTTATTCTTTGTAAGCCCAGTACTTATCCTATCGGTCTCTTTTGCGGAACCGCTAAGTTACGGGATCGTAAACTTAGCGGTTCCGCAAAAGAGACCGATAGGATAAGTACTGGGCTTACAAAGAATAAGTCCTGGGGTCGATTTGCTCGTCTAAAAGCGGTGCCCCAGCATGGCTGCTGTCAAATGACTGAAACAAGTAAAAGAATAAAAGAATAAAACAAAAATATCCCGAACCAAACTGGACGTAGATAACAACAGAAATCACTTAAGAAAATTGGAAGCCATCTGGTGTTGATAAAATGCCAAATGTCTGGTTGATGTGGGCGAAAACAAAGTCTTACAAAGAAATGCCCAGTAAGACGTGAAATAAGTTAAAAACTTTATTCATTAATTTTACTATACAAACTGTATATTTCCAATAAACAGTTTAATGATCACAAAAACAAGAACAAACACTATATATATTGGCTGTGTTGTAACTAGCTTGCCTACTAACCACATGGTTCCGGGTTCATTCCCACTGTGTAGCATCTTGGGCAAGTGTCTTCTACTGTAGCCTCGGGCCGACCAAAGCCTTGTGAGTGGATTTGGTAGACGGAAACTGAAGGAAGCCCGTCGTATACATGCATATATATATATATATGTGATATATGTGTGCGTGTGCGTGTGTGTCAAATGACTGAAACAAGTAAAAGAGTATACACACACACACACACACACACATATATATATGTATATATATGTATATATATGTGTGTGTGTGTGTGTGTGTGTGTGCGTATGTATGTATTACATGCTTAACTGCGGCTGTGCTGGAGCACCGCCTTGAAGGATTTTAATCGAGCAAACCGATCCCGGGATTTATTTTTTTAAAGCCTAGTACTTATTCTATCGGTCTCTTTTCTCGAGCCGGTAAGTTACAGGGAAGTAAAGACACCAACACCAGTTGTCAAGCGGTGGAGGGGGACAAACACAGATATAATCACACACACACACACACACACACACACATACACAATAGGCTTCTTTCAGTTTCCGTCTATCGAATCCACTCACAAGGATTTAGTCAGCCCGAGGCTATAGTAGAAGACACTTGCCCAAGGTACCACGCAGTGAGATTGGACCCAGAACCATGTGGTTGGGAGGCAAGATACTTATCACACAGCCACACCTGCGCCTATATATACATACATACATACATACAAAAATAAGAGGAATGACCAGCAAAAGTGGACTCCTATATGCTAGAAATAGATGCCGAATCATCTAACCACGAAAAAAATATGTTCTCAGTAAAAATTCAGCGACACAACAGACCGTAAAATGGCAAGACAAATGAAAAAATACTAAATAAAAAGACGATTAACCTACGTACCATGGTTTCACCTGTTAAAATTTACATAAATAAATATCTGCAGGATCATCAGCGTAGTCTGTCGATTTGAAATATAATTTCCAGAACTTGACACAATACATCCACCCGAAAGGGAGCACGTGTAGAGTTCTACATATTACATTCAGTGTATCCTTTCAAATGTCTTCAATCTGGCGCGCTAAGTCCGGAAATAATTCTGCAGTTAGTAAATTTTTGCAGCTGATTTACCGGTTTGAGAACATCATTATTTAAAATTTATTAATGAGGGTAGAAATTGATATTAATCAATTAAAACCAGTGGTCTAGCATATTAAAAGAAAAAATCTTTTAATCTTCGGATTTTTTTAATATGCTAGACCACTGGTTTTAATTGATTAATATCAATTTCTACCCTCATTAATAAATTTTAAATAATGATGTTCTCAAACCGGTAAATCAGCTGCAAAAATTTACTAACTGCAGAATTATTTCCGGACTTAGCGCGCCAGATTGAAGACATTTGAAAGGATACACTGAATGTAATATGTAGAACTCTACACGTGCTCCCTT
>NC_068982.1:53667350-53671340 GCF_001194135.2 Octopus bimaculoides | reverse complement strand
CACACACACACACACACACACACACACACACACACACACATACATTCAACGGGCTGTTTTCAATTTCCGTCACTGAAATCCATTCACAAGGCTTTGGGCGGTCCGAGACTATAGTAGGAGACATTTTGCCCAAGGTGCCACGCAGTTGGTCTGAACCCGGAACCATGAGGTTAGAAAGCAAACTTCTTACCACACAGTCACATCTGCAGTACTGTAATAAAATTTAGAATGGTATTTGGGCCTAGGGGCTTCTCGAATAAGTATCGAAGTGCGCCAGTATCTCCTAACCATATCTATAGTGAATGTGTAAATTACACTTAGAGTTCGGTCACCATGGCGAAACGGTAAAATAACTTCAAATTAATAGTAATGCAATTTATTCTCAAAATAGGAAAAAAGACTGCAATGTTACATTCTAAGTAAATTCTCTTAATATTGCCTCATATTCATTCTAAGTTGATAATAAAAAGTGATTCTTAATCTCATAAAACAGAAACATGAACAGCCCGATGTTTCGTTCTCCTTTTGCATACTTTTCAAGATGTTCTCATCAAAAGCGGATAACTAAAAAGTTTCTTTCTGACTTTCATCATCATCATCATTTAGCCTCTGCTTTCCATGCTGGCATGGGTTAGACAGTTTAAATGGAACTGGTAAGCCGAAGAATCTGATTTGGCATGGTTTCTTCGGCTGGATGCCCTTCCTAATGCCAACCACTCCAAGAGAGTAATGGGTGCTCTTTACGTGATACCGGCACGGGTGCCAGTCGCCTGACTCAGGCATCGGCTATGACTATGATTTCACCTGTCTTGACGAGCTTTCTCAAGCACAGCATATCACCAATGGTCTCGGTCACTTGTTATCGACTCCGTGAAGCCCATCGTTCGAAGATCATGCTCCACTACCTCATCCCTTGTCTTCCTGGTCTGCCTATTCCACAAGTCCCCTCCACAGTCAGAGATCATCATTACATAAACTGAATTACAGTTTAACACGATACACCTCTCTCCCTCTGAATGGTTGCATCAATTGCTGAAATATTCCGAGCCTTCCTTACAACCAGAATAATGATCCTGATGGCATTTGGAATACTTTATTAATAAATATAGGCGTGGCGGCGTAGCTGTGTGGTAAAAAGCTTATTTCTCAACCACGTAACTCCCAGTTCAATCCCATTGCGTGGCAACTCAGGCTAGTGCCTTCTCCTGTAGTCCTGGGCAGACCAAAGTCTTGTGAATGGATATGGTAGGTCAAAACTGAAAGAAGCCTGTCGTGTGTGTGTGTGTGTGTGTGTGTGTGTGTGTGTGTGTGTATTTGTGTTTGTGTCTATGTTTGTCCCCCACTACCACATGACAACCGGTGCTGGTGTGTTTACCTCCCCATAACTTACCGGCTCCAGAAAAGAGACCGATAGAATAAGTACTAGGCTTTAAAAAAATTAGTCCTGGGGTCAATTTGTTCGACTAAAACCCTTCAAAGCTCCATCATGGCCGCAGTCAAATGAGTGAAACAAGTAAAAGATAAACGATAAAGACATGTATAGCAGCAGAACCAAAAACAAGACAGAATGAAATCAACTTTTGACAACGAGGACTGATAGTTGTTAGATATATCTCTGGGTCTAAAACCGAATACAGAGAAGTATATGTTATTTTTGCTTTCCAACACATTGTGATAGCAGGAAAAAATATGTTCCTTTATTTTGAAGACTCAGTTATAACAAGTTGCGTTAAATAAATATTTATGTACAAAATAATATTTGCATTACTTATGTTGACACCAGAATATTCAGTTGCTAAGACATACATGGAGGATCTGTGATTGTAGGAAATAAAATTTTTATTTCGTGGTTAGGGATGAATCTTTAGGCATGTAAAATTAAATGCCTATTGCATTCTAGATCAGCCGAAATTTCCAGCCCAGAAGAACATGGATATATTCGGCCCCCGGAACATGCCGTAATTCCTTTGAGAAAGAACATTCTCTACCGGATTTGTGTCGCAGTCTATGTTTATATATAGATACCAAACTAGAGACTTCTTTGAAGTGAAAAATAGATTTAACATACTTTTTTGTATGGTATGCCAAGTTATCGATTCTGTTGGCCAACACTTGCGACTGTCTTTAAACTAACAAAATAGCGAGACTACGAGATCGTAGCTGTCAGAAACTAGGTGCGGTTTCATCTATATGCAAAAATAAATATTATTTTAAATCATTGACATTAAATGAAAATATTTTAAAAACTGTAACTGCTTTACGCTGAAAGATTTCACTTGATAAATGTTCATTAAGTAGGCCAGCTTATAGTATAGGAGAAAATTAATGTTCTGCTAATTACAAAAATATAGAGTGGAATATATGCAGGTATAGAGGGAAATATTTTGAGACGTAATGACACATTTCTGGAGGTAGACCTAATCCGTAGCCAGGTTTAATACCATTACCTGGAACCTTCGGTGCGTTTTGCGAACTCCTCTCTGCTGCAAGCACTCGGGTAAGGTCTTCCGCTTGAGGAAACCTTCTTTTCACCACTCGGTGGCCCTGTCAAGGGCCATGGATACCACATTGTCTCCCGCATTAAAAATAAAGAAAAAAATATATTATTATATTGGTTTAAAATGTTAGCACAAGGTTAGTAATTTCGAGGAAATTTACACCGACCCCAGTTTTCAACTGGCACTTATTTTACATCCTCCTCACACCATTATCACCTCGGAAAGGATGAAAGGCAAAGGCAAAGTCGACCTCGGCGGAATTTGAACTCAGAACATAAAGACGAACGAAATGCCGCTAAGCATTTTACCCGGCGCTGTAACGATTTTGCCCGCTCGCCGCCTTTAAAAATCTTACTAACATATTACCATGTTACAAAATAAGAAGATGAATAAGACGTTATATGCATTTTTTAAATAACTGTCATGATGGAATTGTTACATTTTTTCAAGAAATTACATTAGTCCAAGTAACTTGCCGCCTTCATAATTGCAAATTTTTTTCAGATAATTTCAACAGAAAAATTAAATGGAAAACTTTCAATAACGTTTTCAGTGGATATTTCATCTTTATTTGACACCAACACGCTGTATTCGGTTACTACCCAGGACATTATATATCTCCAGCTCTTGTTATGATGACGCAAATAGAGATAGCCATCTAAAGATGTCAGCAATGCACACGAATTAGAACGGGGCTGATACTTTTTGGCCTCATTGTAGCTTCCTGCACACACAGAAACCGAGATAAATCTACAGATAACTACTACAGGAATACATTAGATACTCTCATACATAAATACTTGTATGCACATATACAGTGAAGGCATTTATATTTAACATATGTATATTCCCGTATATGTTTACACACAAACACGTACATGCATTAAGCGATTGCAATTGGATAGGCAATATGGAATGTCGACAATATGTCTCTTTTATGTGTGTGTGTGTGTGTGTGTGTGTGTGTGTGTGTGTCTTTGTGCGTATATATGTATGCGTTGTGTATGATAACGAAAGAAAACAACTTGATAGATGAAACTGAATTTATTTATTGGAAAATTTTTAGTGACAGTTTCACCCATGCACACAAAATATATCCGTGTGATCAGTCAGAAAATAAGTGGATAGCGATTATAATGTTGGATAACCAAAGACAAATTATAATGTTGATTCCCTTCTTTGCAGAGTTACAAATGGCAGAATTCCTTTTGTTTAAGCCTCTATAGTGTAGAAAGAGAGAAGCAACTCAACTCAAGTTTATCACAATGAAAAACAATTATTCCGTATAACTGGTGGAAACAGGCTGAAAACGATATTTGTGTTGTAACTCATCGAAGGCTGGAAAGGTTTCATGATCTCCGGTTAAGAGATCTCGCAGGCCGTTGTAAATATGGATAGTTTCAGTCAGAGCTAATAGTCCCTGGATGTATGTGTGTGTGTGTGTGTGTGTGTGTGTGTGTGTGTGTGTGTGTGTGTGTGTGTGTGTGTGTGT
>NC_068982.1:53663528-53666769 GCF_001194135.2 Octopus bimaculoides | reverse complement strand
TATATATATACATATTTATTTATATATATACTAGTGATGTGACTGCAGCCATACTAGAAAACCGCCTTTAGTCGAAGAAATCGACCTCGGGATTTATTCTTTGTAAGCCTAGTACTTATTCTATCGGTGTGTTTTACCAAACGGCTAAGTTACAATACGTAAACACAGCAACATCGATGGCGGGATACACACACACACACACACACACACATACATGCACAAATTCACACGCACACACACACACACAAACACACACGCACACAGAAATATTCACATATTTACGACAGTCCTATTTCAGTTCCCGTTTATTATTTATTCAAGGCACTGCCTAGATTTGAACTCGGAATCTTGGGGTTAGTAGCCCGCACTCTGAATCATTACGCCATATGCCTTGAATTAATAATAATAATAATAATAATAATAATAATAATAATAATAATAATAATAATAATAATGATGATAACAACATCAGCAAAAAATACCTTAGGAATGAGAACCCGGGGTTGGGTTCAAAATTCCATTAGGACACCTGATGAAAGCTGGAGAGTAAATCAGCCGAAACGTTGTGGTAACAACAAACAAGATGAAGACACATATCTGTCTCATGTAAATAATGTAAATAAGGCATGAGATAGCGGGGTGAAATTAGATGGCGATTTAGCTGCTATTTTTGGTTGGATGAGCAACTACGTAGGAGTTTCTCCTTGATTCATTCATTCATTTATACATTCATTGAACAGTTTGGAAAAATTTTAGTGAGTTATCGCTGCTACCACATACAGTTCTTCCTTGTTAACTCGTGCATACATTAATTGAAAAACTTTGCTATCTTAAGACATTTCTAGAACGCAAAGTCCTCAATACAAAGTTTGCATGAAGTCCACATGCAGTGTATCGCTGTATGAAAGTCCATACCATCAAGTTCGACAGGATCCCTCTACAGAATGATCTTGATTGATTTTGAAGTGTAAACAAACAAAACAACTACGATGCAATGTAGTTAAATGAGGACTGCTGAGCAAACGTCTCTCTCAAGGCATATTATATTACTAGTGAAACATTTCTGACGGTTCTTGCAAAATTACAAGTGGTTAGGAGAGACTTGATAATCAGCTTTTAATACAAGAAACTCACGTTTTACAGGGCTACTCGTTCTCATCAACATGTTCAAACGAACAATGAACTCGATGTGCTAGACAGGCTAAAATCCAGTCTATATATTTTCATTTGTACCTGTTATCATAAATACACTGGGTTACATAACAACATATTTGCATATAAGCCTAGACGTGCTGACGTTCTCCAAAAGAGCACAAAGTAAACTGATTTACATTCTCTTCATAAAATCTGTTAGGGTGAGAATCTGTACTATATTCCAGGGATTCTCCACTTAAGGTTCCTGGGTTGAACACCTTTCCATAATCCTTTCTACTATAAACACAAGGCCTGAAATGATGGAAGACGGTGCTCAAATTATACTTATTTTATCGACTCCGAAAGGATGAAAGGCAAGGTCAACCTCGGTGGAATTTGAATTCAAAACGGGGAACTGGAAGAAATGTCGCGAAGCATTTTGTCCAGCATGCTAACGTGCCTGCCTCCTCGTCGCCTTAACACATACACATACTTACAAGTACATGTGGATTAGGTATACTCAGACATACGTGCCTGTGCATACAAATGCATAAACTGTAAGGAGGGACAGAAACATATAATCTAAAGTGACATGCACATCCACAATATGATTGCAGATTAATTCAAGCTCACGCATTAGCATAAGCAAATATCAACCAATTCAGATATGCAGAAATCCTAAAAGGACTCATGATTTAATGAAAAAGAACCTTTGTTACTTTGTTTGTTACCGGATTGAATTCTGTAAAGGAAAAATTACCTTAAATGAAGCTTAATGAAAAACATATACAAGATAGTAGAGTGTAATTTGAGTAAAATTCCGCTGTTATTTCTACGAAATCTAGTTACCTACACAACAGTTTTTTTAATTGGATCGTGAAACAGAAGTGATTTGGGTGCAAAGTGGCTACTATATCTCTGAAGTCTCTCTATTGCATAGAGGTCTCCTCGCTGGTTCCGACATACATATATAGATACACAACACTAGAATGATACGGCTATATCGATCATGTCTAGCTACAATGTAAAGGCCTCCTGCATTAGATCACACATACATATGCTTGTCTCTTATACACTATCGTTCTCTATTCTACTTTCTGTCTTGTAGTCTCTTACATACTATTTTTTCTGCTTCTCATCTCTCTCTCCCTCTCATATTGGAGTGAAGGAGATAAATATCGAAGGAACTAGCAACGCACACGTATATATATATTATATATATATACAAGGTGTGATGGGTAAATTGTAACCATTTTATATTTTTCTATTTCTTGCATGCTCATTCTTTGTTTTTGATTTTATCGACTACACAATATAGTAGGGTCAGTTTGGCACCGTCTGCGAGAAAAAACAGCACCATAATGTAATTCACTCTGCCTGAAATTTAGAAACGACATGATGTACTGCTTGACATTCGCGCTGAAAGCTCCAATACGAACATTTCAGAGTGTCTGGGTGTCAAACTGAGGATTGTGCAATCTGAGGACATGTACCGAGAGTTATAAAAAAGCAAACATCCAGTCAACATCATGGTGTTTGGAGTGATCACAAGTGATGGCAACGTTATGCCTCCATTCATCTTCCCACACGGCTTCAGACTCAATATAGAGGCCTACATCAAGTGCCTGGAGGAAGTAGTGCTGCCCTGAGTCAAGAGGATGGCAACTGGAAGAACCTATGTCTGGTAACAGGGCTCTGTACCATGCCACACAAGCAGGAGAACCCAGTCACGGCTGTCAGACAATTTATGCGACCACATCACCCCTGAAATCTGGTCACCTAACTCCCCAGACTGCAACCTTCTTGGTTATTATGTGTGGGGCGCAGTTGAGCGAGAGACCAACAAAACTCCTTGTAACACCAAAGATGAACTGAAGGCAAGGATTATAGCAACATTCACCAACTTAAACAAGGAGACCGTTCTGGAGAGTTGCAAGAGATTCCGAAGTCGTCTGGAGGCCGTGGTTGAAGCCAACGGCAATTTTATTGAATAAATTTGCTCTTGAGTATTTCAAGATATTTTTTATGTAATTTTGGTAACTATGTCTGTTATAAGGAGATGTCAGTGTTATTTTCATTCTTGCATAACTTAGACGACGATATATTT
>NC_068982.1:53661365-53662879 GCF_001194135.2 Octopus bimaculoides | reverse complement strand
TATATATAAGCATACATAGGTATATATAGGTATATATAAATGTATGGTTATGTAGATTTGTGAGAGTATAAAGCTAAAAGTACAAATTATTTCTCCTCGTTTTCTATGAATATGCACGTTTACATATATGCTCTCTCACCTTTTCTCCCTCCCTGTCCACATTCTCCCTCTCTGTCTGTCTGTCTCTCTCTTTCTTTCTCTCTCTCTCTCTAGCTGTGCGTGAGTCTATACTCACATGAGTGTGTGTGTGTATGCGCATTTAAATACGTTTACAACAATTAATTTCACCTAATAACTAACACAGGCAGACCTGTTAATAACATTTTCCCGCTTTACTTTCCAATATTACGGACCTGACTGTCTTTTAATAACGTAGCTTGTATGGAATGCGGTGTATGGAATGCACTTACAAGTGATTGTTAACCAATTTATATGTTCATTAATTGAACAGCTGAACAGTTTTCTATTTTGAGAAGGAAGCCAAGTCTATAAATCAACACAGTTATAGATTGTCACATAGATACAATGCAATGTGACGGTCTCTCATAAAATCTACCTTTATGATTGCTCGAAAATGAAAATGACGATAACAGAACACGGGGTGATATCCGTGATCTTACTCGACTTGTTTAGAAATCACTGCTATTTTCCCTGAAATCACTCATTATTAAAAGAAAGTTACAGGTTCATTATCATCTTATATGTATCGTTGTATTGTATTGTTGCACTCCGTCGCTTACGATGTCGAGGGTTCCAGTTGATCCGATCAACGGAACAGCCTGCTCGTGAAATTAACGTGCAAGTGGCTGAACACTCCACACCCACGTATACCCTTAACGTAGTTCTCGGAGATATTCAGCGTGACACAGTGTGACAAGGCTGACCCCTTGAATTACAGGCACAACAGAAACAGGAAGTAAGAGAGAGAGAAAGTTGTGGTAAAAGAGTACAGCAGGGTTCGCCACCATCCCCTGACGGAGCCTTGTGGAGCTTTAGGTGTTTTCGGTCAATAAACACTCTCAGCGCCCGATCTGGGAATCGAAACCGCGATGCTATGACCGTGAGTCCGCTGCCCTAACCACTGGGCCATTGCGCCTCCACGATATCGTTGTACAAATGTGCGAAATCCTGTCGAATCCGCGTGTCTTTGTATCTTCACGTAACTTAACAGTTTGGATTTCTCTGATACTGGATTTCTTAAATATGGTATGACTTGATGATGATGCTGAAAGAAGAAGGAAAAGCAGAGGTATGGAATGTCTTGGCTCATAGCAGAGACAACTTGGGGAGCTAAACAACAACAGAAAAAAAAACAACAATAACAACGAAAACAGTAACAGTTCCTACGCAGGCATGGCTGTGTAGTTAAAAAAACGGATCTTTTTTAAAACGGGGGCCACATTTTTCATTAACGAAACACTTTGAAACTTGGAACACTGGTAGAATGTGTCATATAAAACATCTTTTTCTCTTAGTCTTCTTAAAAAAAAAGAAATCCATAAATTATTCCATGT
>NC_068982.1:53659710-53661355 GCF_001194135.2 Octopus bimaculoides | reverse complement strand
GACATAAATTCGAATACAAAAATATTTTTCTGTTCTATAACACAAAATAGATAAGTATACGAAGTTTGAAAGTCTTTCGGTACCAAAAACACTACGTAAAACATTAATGAAAAATGTGGCCCCCGTTTTAAAAAAGATCCAAAAAAACAAACAAAAAACAAACTCGCTTTGCAATCCCGTGATTTCGCATTCCGTCTCACTGCGGGGCACCTCCGGGCCGACAAATACCTCATGAATGAATTCGATAGACAGAAACTGTAAGGAAGCCTGTGTGCGCACGTGTGTGTGTTCAATCGGTTCATCGTTTGATAACTCGTGTTTGTTTGCTTACGTCTCCGTAACAAAGCGGTTCGGCGAAAGGAACAGATAAAATGAGTGCTACATTTTAAAATAAGTGCTAGGAGGCGATCCGACTTGTTCGACTAAACCCTTCAAAACGGTGCCTCAGCATGGCCGTAGTCTAATGACCGAAACACATAAAAGATTAGCATAAGGAACGAGCAGCAGCAGCAGCAGCAGTAGTAGTAGTTGTTGTTGTTGAACATTGTATATCTAGGACTATATTATCTAATATTTTCATTCCTTTGCAAGACAGTACGTTTCAAGCGGAAGAAAAAATTGGCTGTTAGTTGTAGCTGGTCGAGCGATGGCGCAGATACTTTTCAGCGGTTTGTTTTACTTGTAGTTATTATTATTGTCGTTCTAGAAGGAAGAGGAATAGGTGAATGAAAGGAAAGGGAAGAGAAGGAAAAATCTGTAAAAGTAATATAAGAAAAGTTAATATTCAAGTGGTATAAATTGTTTAAATAAAATTTCCGTCCGTAAATCTTAACCGGAAAGGTTTTTCGCTTGAAGCCGGAAACCAAAAGGCGGCTTTCTTAAGTCTTATTCTGATATTTCTTTCACTCCAACCCTTTTTATTTTCAAACGGCAGCTGTATTTGAAAAAGTTACTGATTGGCTCGCTGCATCACGGAAAAGTTAGTTTCTGGTTTTGATTTAAGATAAATATTCCTGTTTACGGAAGTAAAACATTTCTGGTTTTTCGAGTTTACACAAAAGTAAACCTTTTATTTATTTACTTATTTATTCATTTAAATAACATACCGATGTCATGTTTAAAATACATAATTAAAACGACAAAAGATGTGGTTATTTTTTAAAAACATATGAACAAATAGTTTATCTTTCGGAGACTTAGTGATGACTTATTCTAGTTTGGCATACAATGGCTTCAAATTTTGACACAAGGGAAAAAGGCTAGTCGATTACATCGACTGGTACTTATTTTAGTGACCCCCAACAAGATGACAAATAAAATCAACCTTGGCGAAATTTGAATTCAGAGCAAAATGAATCTCACGAAATACCATGAAGCATTTTTACCGACGTTCTAACAATTCCGTCAACTTTGCCGCCTTGGTTTGCTGTACAATGATTTTAAATTTGGGTTAAAGGCCAAAGTTCAATTCGATATTTTAAAGAAAGTATGCTCTTAATAAACTCGGGAGGGGCATAACTAGAATGGAGTTAGCGACTGCTACTATGTTAACACAGTTATACATTTGATATCAACTCGATAGCGACCGCGCCTGGTTCCGTGCTACAAACTTCCTGTTTTGAAGTGATCTGAATTAAAATCTTCC
>NC_068982.1:53651407-53653106 GCF_001194135.2 Octopus bimaculoides | reverse complement strand
ATTTAATTGACAGTACTTACACGTTTAGAATGATGACCGAATTAAATATATTATTAAAAGAATCATCATCATCATCATCATCATCAAGCTGGCAGAATCGTTAGTGCGCTGGGCGAAATGTTTAGAGGTATTTCGCCCGTCGCTATGTTCTGAGTTCAAATTCCGTCGAGGTCGACTTTGCCTTTCATCCTTCGGCGTCGATAAAATAAGTAACAGTTGAACACTGGGACCGATGTAATCGAATCATTCCCTCCCGCCAAAAATTGCTACTCTTTTGGCAAAATTTGAAACCTTTATTATTTTATCATTGTTGTTGTTGTTCTTATTATTATTGTTGCTGTTGTTGGGCGGCGAGCTGTCAGAATCGTTAGCACGCCGGGCGAAATGCTTCGCGGCATTTCGTTTGTCTTTACGTTCTATGTTCAAATTCCACCGAGTCGTAATAGTAAGGTGAAAATTGTAAGACATTTTGCTGCTATTTCTTGCGACTCAAATGACTGTACAAATTCACATATTGCCTCTTGGCAATGGTAATTAATATGTGACATTGAAAAAATGTATTTCGGTAAAGAAATTTAGAAACGTATATCATTAAATGTCCTTCGAAGTGGAACCCATCTAATGAATAAAACTAAAAGGTATTCATTAGTTTATTATTTTTAGAAAACCCAATCAGTGAGCTTAATTAGTTTTACAGAGAAATAATTTGAGTTCAAGTCTAAATGGGTCAATAGATACTTAAGGAATGACGTCAATATATTAATTCGTATATTGTTATCAACTTGAGTTGAATTCCCTGGTTCTGTTTCTTCTGAACTAATTTGTTTTCTATTTATGTAAACAAAGTATATAAGTACCCATGTCCACTTGAAAATGTAAAATGAAATTGCAAAACTCTAGACAACCTCGAGACGGCTTTGCATGGTTATAAGTGAAACTTCTTTTAAGCATGTTTTTAATCATACCAAAATAATTATAAATGAAATTATAACGTATATTCATGTATTACCTATGTACGTAACGTATATATGTCATGTTGTGTAAGTATGAGCTTGGGTGTACACACACACACACACACACACACACACACACACACACACTTATATATATATACACACACATATTATATATATGCGAGGGGTGCTGAAAAGTTCCTGGCTATAATGGTTTCGCGAAAAGCCTGGCTGGAGGCACAACCTTCTGAGTTCTTTTACTGGGCTTAGAGGAATTGAAAGGCCGCTGCAATAAGTGTGTGATCTGGGAGGGGAATATGTTCGATAAATTCAAAACTATTTACATTATTTACCTTTGACGGATATTTGTCCACATCTTGTTTGTTGTTAAAATACTACGTTTCGGCTGATGTACTCTCTAGCCTTCATGAGGTGTCCTGGGGGTATTCTGAACCTGGGTATTCCTAAGGTATTTTCCCGATGTTATTATTATTGTTATTATTATTATTATTATTATTATTATTATTATTATTATTATTATTATTATTATTCAGTAGTTTTATTTTTATAACGTGCTTTCACTTCACTACCGAGCGCAGCTCTATGCGCCTTGGGTATGTGCTGTGGTTTGCTGTGGTGCTCTTATGTTTACTGTATTGAAAGTGTTTTGCGTAGAATGTGTGCAGTACCCAGTAGTGCAATTTTCTGTATGTTATATATATTTGTAAGTCCTGGTGTTTTTGTTA
>NC_068982.1:53644640-53650622 GCF_001194135.2 Octopus bimaculoides | reverse complement strand
TATATTGTTATTATTATTATTTTATGTTTGACTTTTGTTTTGCATTTGTACCAGTTGGATCCAAGTCTCACCCAGAGACCTTATTATTATTATTATTATTATCATTATTATTATTATTATTATTATATTATTATTATTATTATTATTATTATTATTATTATTATTATTATTATTATTATTATTATTCAGGGTCACTGCCTGGAATCGAACTCGGAATCTTGGAGTTAGTAGCCCGCGCTTACGCCATATGCCGGTGGGAAATTACGGAGTGAATTTTAGGACTTATAAATCTAATATTTTCCTATCCTTCTTTAATACCAGTTCCCATATGCTACTCATATCTGCACTAGGTCTGCTTAGGAAGTTATGTCCTAGCATATGTACTGCCTCTTTTAGATTCCGTATATTCCAGCGGTGTTCTCTACCTATTATTTTAACCTCGTACCACAGGGGAAGGTGGTCTCCGTTTTTCCATACATGATCAGCTATACCTGATTTATACCCACCCGTGAAAGCAGTAATTAACGTAAGTAGCCAACATCTAAAAGGCTCTGAAGAAGTAGTACTAAACAAAGGTCTCAACTTTGCAACAATCATCAAGCGCATTCCATACTTGGACATAATCGCCCCTATTGAAGAGATAGCTATAAAGATATCAAAAGCTCAGGGAGATGAACTAAGGTGGTATGTGAGACAGGTACTAGAAAAAGCGAAACTTCCCAAACCTATCAAAACACTACAGAGTGACAATTCCATCATAATACTTCCAGCGGACAAGGGAAATGCTGTGGTGATGAAAAAGTCTGACTACTCTGAAAAATTGGCAAATCTCATGACTAAAGAAAGACCCAACTTTGAAAACAGAAAGGAAGTTATCACAGATCTTGATGAAGAACAAGGATCACTTTATACCAACGAAGTACAGACAGCTGACTCAACACCACAGTAAGCTACTACACACGTGTGGTCTCCCTAAGATTCACAAGGATGGTATTCCATTAAGACCTATAGTGAGCTGTAGAGGTTCAGCATGTCATCCACTGAGCCGCTTCCTTGTAAATATAATTAGTCCATTAGCAAGGAAGTCAACATCGTACGTGAAGAATTCCATCCACTTCACAGAAATGATACTCCCATTAGATCCAGCCAGAAGGTGAGTCTAGATGTGATAAGTATGTTCACCAAAGACCCAACTGATGAAGAACTATCAGTGATTCAAGAAAACCTGGTGACAGACACCTGTCTAAAAGAACGCACTAGTATACCAATAGGAAACTTGATGGAAATGTTGACCTTTTCTGTAGAAACTACCTACTTCAGAATGGATACAGATATATATCGACAAAAAGAGGGTAGCCAATATATCCATGGAACACTTTGAGAATTTGGTTTTAGGATCAACACCACTAAAACCAACCCTATGGCTGCGATATGTTGATGACACCTTTATACTCTGTCCAAGTACTGTTAAATCATGTGAACTCAATAAAGCTAACCATACAGTTCACAATGAAAAAGGAAAAAGACAATCAGCTAGCATTCCTGGATGTATTAATAACACGCACCAAATATGGATCCAGGACATCCGTATACCGCAAGCCAACCTTCACTGGACGAAACCTCAACTTCAATTTCCACCATCCCTACAGTTTAAAGAGAGGGATTGCTCAGTGCCTAAAACATCGAGCATAGAATATAAGTAGCGATCCTGATGCATACCACGAAGAAATGATCAAGCTAAGTAACAATCTATTAAGAAACAACTACCCTAAAAACATACTATCCACTCCAATTATGAAGAGAAGAGGGGATGAAACCCATAAACTGACCACAGTATGTCTACCCTATGGGAAAGGCCTCTCCAAAAAGATACAAAAGATATGTGGCCCATATGACATCAGGACAGCAGTCAAGAGTAATACAACACTTTGCAAATATCTCCTTCGAGTAAAACCACCAATAGAAGAGAATATGACCAAAGACTGCGTGTACTCCATCCCATGCAGCTGTGGTAGGTTATACAAAGTGAAACATGCTGCCCCCTCAAAATAAGGGTAGAGGAACATCGCAAAGCTGTGACACGAGGAGATATTGATAAATCGGGTATAACTGCGTCTCATTTGCGTCCTGGGGTCGATCTAATCGACTGCCTCCTCCCACAAAATTTCAGGCCTTGTGCCTAGAGTAAAAAAATAAGTAGGAAAGAATATATTGAATTTCGTATGAGGCGGTGAGATAGCAGAATCGTTATTACGCCGGGCGAAATGTTCAGCAGTATTTCATCCGTCTTTACTCTCTCAGTTCAAATCCTGCCGAGGTCGACTTTATCTGTCACCCTTTCAGGGTCGATAAAATACATACCAATTGAACTGTGGAGTCGATGTAATCGACATGCCTCTACCCCTAAAATTTCTGACCTTGTGCCAAAACTTGAAACCAATAATACTGAACTTCGTGGTCTTTATTGAATCTTCCCTCTGTTTTATGTTTACTGAGTAACGTTACTAATGTGGATGGTCCAATAATTGATTAAAAGCAAGACATTATCACTCTTTGTGTTGCAGATAGATACACTTTACAATGCTTGAAAATAAATTTATTTGAAGTGGGAGAGAAGTGATTTATTAATTTAGCCACATCCTTTTTAGATGATCTATGTAATATTTTTAATCACCTTCTTTATGATTTTGGGAAATGATAAGGAATCGACGTGAAATGATAAACCTAGAAAACATGCAAAAAATAAGATATTTTGACATTTAATTATTCGGCAGCTTAGATCAAAATAAAGTAGGTCGGTCGTTGACAAGTTTCACCTTAAATTGTTAGGATTTTCTCTTTATGAAATGGTGTGTAATTGCAAGTATCTAAGCGCTACTTTCCATTAAATCACTTAACTTTTCTAGCAGCAGTATGCTCTAGTTGTATTGAATTACAAATTAGCCACTCCCATCACATATATGTTTTGTTAATTACCTTTTTTACACCATTTCCAGATCGCGTAATTGTAAGACCCATTCTCTCTTATAATCTCTCTCTCTCTTTCTCGTTCTTTCTCTGTATATGTGTGCTCTCTCGCTTCCCCTCCCCCTCTCTCTCTCTGTCACATATCTTCATATGCTAACAGATCGAATGGAGTAAGCTTTTGTTTGATTTTAGACCAAGTAAAATCAAGAGCTAATAATAATCGCTACAAAGGACTCGCACATCCAGTACAGCAAACGCTAAAAGTATGGGCAAGAGTAACATAAATGTAGAACTGAAGAAACAAAATTATATAAAAACGAGGGAAGGGTTAAAAATATGGACGAAAGTCACGGAACACAAAATTTTGTAAAAAGAAATACAGTAATTAAAACAAGAACATAATTCCCCGCCCCCGTATGGGGACCAGAACTTCCCTCGACTTTGCCCTTCTGCTACTTGTACTGACATCTGATGTACCCAGAGCACCTGTTTACCTTTCCTTTTGGCGTTTGGCAGGTTAGGAATAACCTATGCTGCCTGAGCTTACTTTCGAATACTCATAATAAGTGAGTACTTTAAGATGGTGACCTGACAGAATCATTAGCACGCCGGGTAAAGTGCTTAGCGGCATTCGTCTGTCATTTACACTCTGAGTTCAAATTCCGCCGAGGTCGACTTTGCTTTTGGCCTTTCAGGGTCGATAATATAAGTACCAGTCGAGCACTGAAGGTGAGGGTTTCTCGATGTAATCGACTTGTATCCTCCCCGAAAATAGCTGGCCTTGTGCCAAAATTTGAAACCAACAAGTGAGCACTTCTTTCAAAGTCTGTTTTCTGTATGTTTATAATTATCGTTCGCCACTAAATACTATTCCGCGAATATTTAACTGACAATCTTGTAAGTCACATTGCCACGACGTTTTCGATGCCTTTTGTTGAGGATCAATTGGATAACGAAATACTGTATCCCTTGTTAGGCGTGCAATTCAGATAGTCTCGCAGGACACAAATTGTCACTAGTGACACTAGTATGTACAAGTTAGTGTAGATAATAATGCGGATGTTACAGTAGGTGTGAGTTGTATCGAAATTATGTTGATGTTAGTATCTGGGGAGAATAGAAAAGAAAGAGAGATGGAGTGAAAATGAATGTAAGTAAAGTGATAAATCACAAAGAGGAGACACTGCGTGATAGAAGGAGGCGGAGAAACGAATAAAAAGAAAAAGTTAAATGAAAGAAAGGAGAATAGGTATATGTGAAGGCGCAGGCGTGGCTGTGTGGTAAGACGCTTGCTTTTCAACCACATGGTTGTGGATTCAGTCCCACTGCGTGGTACCTTGGGCATGTATCTTCTCTTGTAATCCCGAGCCAGCCAAACCCTTGTGAAATTAGTTGAGGGATGCTGAAAGAAACCAGTGACGTGTGTGTGTGTGTGTGTAAATATAAATGTTTGTGTGTTGACAACTGCTGCTGGGGTTTTTTTTTATGTGCGCGTAACTTAGCGGCTCTACAAAACAGACCGACAAATTTTTGAAAAAATGATAAATAGTATCGTCGATTTATTCGATTTAAAACTCTTCAAAGCTATGCCCCAGCATGGCAACAATTCAATGACTGAAACAAGTAAAGGATAAAAAGTAAAAGAGAGAGGAATATTGGAATAACAGAAGAAGAAAAAACGGAAAGAAAGATAGACATATAATACGATACCATGTAGTTGAAGTTACAGTGGTAGAAGACAGAGGTTTAAAAACTGGGAACAAAAGGCAAAAATTAAAAATATGTCGAGGTAAAGACGAGAGATACAAAGGTAGTTAAAAAGACGTACATATGCACGGGAAAACGGTGAGACGTAGAGAGAATTTGCGGAGGGAAAGAAAAAGTGACCGAGATACGTTCATAAAAAAAGCTTACATCATCAGAAGTCGTGACTGAAATGTATGAAAGATTAGAAAGCCTTGGTAAGATAATAAGCAGAGGTGTCAAAAATAAATGAGAGGAAATGTTAGAGAAAGTAAGTAGAAATAGAAGAGAAAGTGACGGAACGAGAGAAGGGGTAGAGAGAGAGGGTAACAGAGAGATAGATAGAGGTGGGATAGGTGAAAGAAAAATATTTCTGGATCAAGTTTGATGTTTGTTGAAATTCATTTCAGAAATGTGCTACGTCATGTGTTATATACGGCTTTGATGTTTCTTCTTATGTATATGCAAAACATCTGAAATCAACGATTTGAGATGAAAAAATAAACACATCGGCTGGAATAGGCATATGCTATGTCTCATATGCAGTTTACTCCATTATGGCTTAACGAATTTCCTTTCAAATATTAAATAGACCTAAGGCGGCTAGCTGGCAGAATCCTTAGCGCATCAAGCAAAATGTTTAGCGGCATTTCGTCCGTCTGCCAATTCAAAGTCCAAATTCCATCGTGGTTGACTTTACGGTGAGGATAAAGTTTCTAAATAGCTAAAGAAATTCGAATGATAACGTTGGCCCAATGATAAAACGCTTGTCATGTTTAAATGAGACGTGGGTTTAAATCTCATGGTAAGCCCTCGACTTTTTCTAAAAAAAAAACAAAAAAGGTGTTTTTAACCTAATATTTATGGGTCTTTATTCATAGCTTTATCACTATAAACGTCAGCAGAATTTCTGTTGAAAACTTTCTGATACTTGTGACAAACAGGAAAGCGGGCATTGGTTCTGGATATATTTCGATTATAGGGAAGATTCAACGTTAAATATATGTATTTCGTTCATTACAAATATTGTGTGTGAATGTGTGTTTGTGTGTAATATTCTATTTAATACTTCATATTCTTCAAACGTCCGTTCTACCATTCCATGTGTGTGGGCGCATGTGTGGGTGCGCGTGTGTGGGTGCGCGTGTGGGCGCGCGTGTGTGGGCGCTCGCGTGTGGGCGCGCGCGTGTGGTCGAGCGTGCGTATTCGTGTATATATGGATACGTATCTATATGTATATACATGCGTATATATATATATATATATATATAT
>NC_068982.1:53640447-53643606 GCF_001194135.2 Octopus bimaculoides | reverse complement strand
ACAACAGACGAGGACAGGTGGTGTAAATAACAAAAGTATATATTAGTATGACGCTCGGGAATACGGAAAGTCATATACACACACATATACATATGTCTAAATGTGTACATGTGTATGCTTTTTGTATGTCTATTTTTTTGTAAGTTGTGTATGTATGTATGTATATACACACACACACACACACACACACACACACACATATATATATATATATAACTATATATAGAAGGGTGGAGAGAGATGGAGTGGAAGAGATGTTTTCTGTACATCGCGCTCTTTATATAATTACACCACTTTAGATTTCGTTTGTCTTCAGTTCGGTATTTACGTTGTTATTCCAGTGATGCTGGTTGTGAATACCTATCCATACGCGTAGTAAACTATTGAGATATTTAATATTAGAGACATATGTCAAAGGAGGAGAGGTGTGGGACATAAATTCACTCTGGGGGGAATTTCGAAACTCGGTTACAAATATTTATCTTATGAAAGCCGTGAACGTTACGATATTTTCAGCCTACTTTTTATTATGGTATCATTTCTATTAATAGATTTACCACACCTATGTACGAAAAATTTACGTACGCACGCATAAACACACATTCGCGTGCACACATTGCAAAATTCAAATTTGCGGGGAAATTTAAAAGTAATATTTCATTATGCAAAAAACGATATGAATATATTCTTTTCAATTATTCATAGATTATATATTCTTTAATAATTGTAACTGATCCCGAAGTATTTTTTGAACCATCATCTTAGCCGGTTTTTATATGGCCTGTAAAGACCTAATTTTCATTATTGAGGTCGCACACTGATCAAACCTACTTCCATATAAAATGAAATATTTTGGGGTGCTACACCCAGTGGATCAGATACCATTTGCACGTGTAACAGCCCCGCTCTTTTTACCCATTCTCATGTGTTTAGCTTTCAAAATCACTGTTAACAGAAATATGATTATTTGGGCCAACCAGTAACTTTTTTTTTACCAATATTTAAAAACATTTTATCGATTAAAAACAAGCAAACAAAATAACTGGTCATATATTTAAAATTTACAATTTCCTGACTTTCTACTGATATATTTCAGGTCTTATGTATGAGAAAATAGCAAAGAAGGAACAAATTGTATTTTATAACATGTTTCGCCTTGTTTTATAAGAACTTTATACCGTGCAAACTTTTGAATACGTTATCCATTATACATATTTTTTTTTTATCTACGTTGTCATGAACTTTAAAATACGATCCACTTGTTTGAATTGTTGGATATATTATAGCTGCTATTAAGACAATAGAGTGAAAGGATTACTAGAGAGATAGACGGAGTGATTTTTGAAAAATCAGAAGTAGACATGAATTTATTGTCTGCACCTATCTATAGATTACGTATTCCTAATATCGAAGCCGAGTTTGAAAGGTAAAACCGATTCAGAAGTATTTTTATACATATGGTATGCCTCTCAGTTCTGACATCAAATCTGGTTGGGTGAGAATTGGTTTTTATTCCTCCAGAGTTAATAAAATGGAAAAGAGCCTAGAAGAAATCAAGGGTCACTAGATGTGTTTCACAAAAGATGGATAATATACACATTTTTTTTTTCAAATAGCAAAAGTTTTGACTTGATCTACTGGTTGAAAAGATTAATTTTTAAAGATAAATAACGAGGAGCTACGAAATGATGAAAACAATTTTCTAACACCAAAACGCAACGCGGCAAATGGTACTTTCATTAATTAGATCGAAAGTTTTCATTTTCTATATATTTGACGAATGTTAGATGTTATGTTTGAGTGTCATCGTATATGTATTGTCTTACGTACGAATAGTCCATGTTACAAGTGACAACACATTCTTTTACTCTTTTACTTGTTTCAGTCATTTGACTGCGGCCATGCCGGAGCACCGCCTTTACTCGAGCACATCGCCCCCAGGACTTACTCTTTGTAAGCCTAGTACTTATTCTATCGATCTCTTTTGCCGAACCGCTAAGTGACGGGGACGTAAACACACCAGCATCGGTTGTCAAGTGAAGTTGGGGGGACAAACACAGACACACAAACATAGTTCATATTCTATGTAATTGTACTTCGTATTTTTTGTTGTACACTTTTCATCACGTCCTGTACCCAAATATGGAAATATGCATATATATATATATATATATATATATATATACGACGGGCTTCTGTCAGTTTCCGTCTACCAAATCCACCCACAAGGCTTTGGTCGGCCCGAGGTCATTGTAGAAGACACTTGTCCAAGGTGCTACGCAGTGGGACTGAACCCAGAACCATGTGGTTGGTAAGCAAGCTACTTACCACACAACTTTTTTTTCTTGAAAACTAGTTTAGAATTATAACATGAAATATTCAATGAAAGGCCATCCATTTCCCGTGGATCATTTTTAGCTATGTAAAGCAAGTGATACGCAACAGTTTCCTTGAACCACTTTAATAGTGCGGTGCAAAACTTGGCAAAATTTGATTTTAATTTCAAATCGATTCAAAAGTTTACTCTTTACTACCGCATTTTAAAGTAAAATTATAAAGTACAGCTGCAACCTAAGTGATCAATGATCAGCCCAATAAGGGAAATGTAAGAGCCTATGGTGTGGTCCTCTGCGAGTGTTTGGAAGACTGGCAATATTCAGATGGCTCCAGCCTTTGAGTTTGTGTTACGATCTGAACATTTTTGGTGCCATTTACTTTGAAAGGATATCGTACTGTTATCATACTGTTATCGTACTTCGAATAAACTTATCTGCATAATATACTGTTTACATTGATGTAAATCTTTTAGAAATACTTAAAAATACTTTTTAAAAAATCAGCAAATGTAATATCAACATTTATATAATAAATATTCACCAATTATAAAGCCCACACCTTCAAATTATCAAAGTCTTCAAAGAGCCAAAATTCAAAGATGACGGAAATTTAATCTGCATTACTTAGTTTTATAAATTGCCGAAAATATCTTAAAAGTTGGGATGATCATACAAATACAAGGCCAGCAATTTCGGAGAGGTAATAAGCACCGCCTTTAGTCGAGCAAATCGACCTCAGGAGTTATTCTTTGTAAGCCTAGTATTTATTCTATCGGTCTCTTTCGCCGAAGTGCTAAATGATGGGGACCTAAACACACCATCG
>NC_068982.1:53639241-53639899 GCF_001194135.2 Octopus bimaculoides | reverse complement strand
TATGTGATAAAGAGTTTTCACCCTATATATATATATATATATATATATGTGTGTGTGTGTATATATGTAGTGAGTGTTTATGAAGTTTCTAATGGAAAGAGGTAGCTCTTTCAATGGAATGTAGTGAAATTCTCATAATCAAATAAGTAGAAGTTAAATAACATTTTGATTTGGATACATACCAATCTATATACTTTATTTTATATTTTTTTCACGGGTGAGTAGAGAAAGGAATGGCAGGCAGCCTCTATGAAAACCGATCTAAATTCCATTAAGGGTGAATGACCAAGTATGACCAAGTATGACCTAGTTCCTCAGGTCTGCAACTAGCCATTGTCCACTGAAGTCGTAGTTTAACCTCAAGTAATTTTTAGAAAAGAATCCAAAAGACACACATGCTCACACACGCGCGCATGCTGCTATTTCTGTCGGTAAGCAACTCGCAGTCCATTAGGATGTGAATGAATATTTGTCAATTTTTTGCTCTGAAGAGATATTTACGTTTTGAATGCATAATGCAATCTTAATTGTAAAATATGAATGAAGGTAAGAAATTGAAACGTACGTAGAGGATATGAAATTCACTATATATAAGTAAATTGATTTTTTCTGTGCTCAAACTTTCCATTTTCTTTATATATACATATATATATATATA
>NC_068982.1:53636744-53638358 GCF_001194135.2 Octopus bimaculoides | reverse complement strand
ATATATATATATATAGTGCATGCGTGTGTGTTTTATGCACACACATACGCCCACGTATGCACACATACATAACATACATAAACACACACAAGCACACACACGTTTATATTGATAGAGTGATACAGACAGATAGATAGATAGGCGAGTGTGGCACACACATGTAAATAATTTCCTGAATATAATCGTATGGTTTATGAATAAAAAGAAAAAAACTCTTCAACAAGCGTTTTTGTGGCCCAGTTTCGGTTTTTAGTTATCATAACTATTTCATATTCCTATGCCTTAAGCATTTCAGGGTCATTACCATATGTGATCTGAATGCGTTAATTAATTTCGTAGTGGATATATGGTATAGAGATAAGTAAGCACAGCAAGACAGTCTTCCAAATATAGGGAAAAAGAAAAAAGCGTCGAACAAAAAACAAAAAACAAAAAAACATGATCGTATTATATTTGTCCTAGTTGTACATAATATGTTTATTGCTATTTACATACCAAGAATGACCTGAATACTAGTCCAAGTGATGCTTTTATTTTAGATTCATGTCATTATGTAAGAACACGCTTATACATGCGTTTCCGCACACTTATACACACGCACACACACAAACCACACGCATGTATGTACATGCAAGTACATACCTACTCACAAGCATCAGGATGTTTGTATATTTACACAAATGTATATGCATCGGAGGAAATATCTATCTATCTATCTATCTATCTATCTATCTATCTATCTATTTCTTTGTCTGTCTACATATAAGTGTATATGTAGTTAAATACGTTTGAGCATGTATATATATATATAAATATATAAATATATATATATATGACCGTTGACTGAACACTATTCAATTTTTTTTCTCCGTGTTTTTCTCCTTGTCTCCGTATTCTTTCTGTTGAAGAGCGTAGCTCGAAACGTCAAAGACTTTCCGTATTCCCGAGCGTCATACTAATATATCCTTTTGTTATTTACACCACCTGTCCTCGTCTGTTGTTATTATTTGTATATTCTCCAATATATATATATATATATATATACATACACACATATATATATCGAGTACATTTCGGTAAATTCTACCTACATTGGATTTATAATACACTCACACACAAACAAACACCTCCGTATATGTGCACTCTATACGATCTTTTTACTCTTTCATGTTTCTATCTTTCTCTCTCTTATTCTTTTACCTCCTCTTCTCCTACTATTCTATCCTATTACTCTGTCACTCTCTCTCCCCCACTCCTCTTCCCTTGCTCACGTGGCTCCCTCGTGACCATCGGCCATATCTCTTACTTCTCCTAACTTGTGTTTCTTTCTTTCTCTCCATTGTAGCTGGAACAAGGAAGACGTGTTCTTGTCTGTCTCCTGTCCAAGCTTGATTTACGCGTTCACCACCACAACCTCGTTTAGGCTTAGCAGCCCTTCCTGATTGTTTTCACTGTCCTGTCTGTGTTGCCTATTTTGACCCTCCGCAAAATCCCAGATTTTATTTAATTTGCTTTGCAGGAACAACTGCTTTATCGAAAGCATATATTGTTGTTAAATGCTCTAAATGCGAGAGTAGAAAAACCGCCAACAACTGATGAAGGGTCGCTCTTTAT
>NC_068982.1:53626887-53636399 GCF_001194135.2 Octopus bimaculoides | reverse complement strand
TATATATATATTTATTTATATATATATATATATATATATGTATTATATGATTGAACGCCACGCAACCTCTTCCAAGTCAGTTTTATCTTATATATATATATATATATATATATATATATATATATATGAAATGCATATATGTATATATATGGAATTATGTGTGTGTTTCTTTGTGTCTTGTGTTTGTTCCCCACACCGCTACACTGATACTGGTGTTTATATTTCCGTAACTTAGTGGTTCGGCAAAAGAGTCCCATAGAATAAGTACTAGGCGTACAAAGAATAAGTCATGGGGTTGATTTCTTCGACTAAAACCCTTTAAGGCGGTGCTCCATCATGACCTTAGTCTGAAAAAGTAAAAGAATAAAAGAATAAAGAATAGGTGGAGTAATAGGTGGGGAGTGGAATAAGTAAAGGGAATAGCGGGGGAGAGATGTAAAGTGGTAAGGACAAAGGGTAATGAGGAGGGGAGATGTGAGGATTTCATAGATGGAGTGCTTCCCCATCCCACCTTATGTATTGGCGGGTTGAGTACGGCGGCGAGGAGATAGATAGGTTGGTGATGATGAAGAGCCAGGACACATTCACAATATAACATGTCTACGAGAGGATAATGACAGAAGAGTAATGGAGGGCGGGTAAATGTTACCAGCGTGCAGTACCTCTTATAATTTGGGAGGAAAGAAAAGTAGTAGCATAGAGATGGTGGAGGAATGGGGAAGGAGGAGATACTCAATATGCAGAAACCAAGTACATTTTTGTTATAGGCGCTTCCCAACCACATGGTTCCGGGTTCAGTCCCACTACTTCCGGCAGACCAAAGTCTTGTGAGCGGATTTGGTTGACGGAAGCTGAAAGAAGCACTACACCACCTGTCCTCGTCTGTTGTTGTTTTTTTCGTAAATTCTCCCATATATATATATACACACACACAAACACACACACATACATACATACATACATATATATATATATATATATATATATATATATATATATATATATATATATATATATATATATATATATACACACATATATATACATATATGTACATATATATATGTATATGTATGTATGTGTGTGTGTGTATGTATCTATGTGTGTTTGTCCCTCCCGTCACCGCTTAACAACCGGTATTGGTGTGTTTACGGCCCCGTAACTGAGCGGCTCTGCAAAAGAGACTGATAGAATAAGCACTATGATTTGAAAATAGGTCTTGTTGTTGATTTGATCGACTAAAGCCGTTTAAGACGACGCTCCAAGATGGCCGCAGTCAAATGACTGAAACAAGTAAATAAGAATAAACAAGGATAACGTGCTGGTGGTGTAGTTCATTTTTTTATTTATCGTTTTCATTTCTCACTTGTTACTTTCTTTTACTTGTTCATTTTGTCCAGTCATGTGCTTTCACTTATACTAACTTCTCTAAGCTTAGTGTCCCCTGTTTTATGCTGATACTATACTTCAGTGGAGGCGCAATGGACAAGTGGTTAGGACAGCGGACTCACGGTCATACGATCGCAGTTTCGATTCCCAGACCGGGCGTTGTGAGTGTTTATTGAGCGAAAACACCTAAAGCTCAACGAGGCTCCGGCAGGGGATGGTGGCGAACCATGCTGTACTCTTTCACCACAACTTTCTCTCACTCTTACTTCCTGTTTCTGTTGTGCCTGTAATTCAAAGGGTCAGCCTTGTCACACTGTGTCACGCTGAATAACCTCGAGAACTACGTTAAGGGTACACGTGTCTGTGGAGTGCTCAGCCACTTGCACGTTAATTTCATGAGCAGTCTGTTCC
The DNA here is from genome assembly GCF_001194135.2 of Octopus bimaculoides. Lineage (NCBI taxonomy): Eukaryota > Metazoa > Mollusca > Cephalopoda > Octopoda > Octopodidae > Octopus > Octopus bimaculoides. The sequence goes on along the minus strand of NC_068982.1, from coordinate 53,634,599 downwards.
GTTGATCGGATCAACTGGAACCCTCGACGTCGGAAGCGACGGAGTGCCAACAACTATACTTCAATCTCCTTTTTCACCTTCCCTAACTCCCTTACTAACGGCATTACCCTGCTGTCTCTCTGGACTAGTTTCTTCTCGGCGAAGGATGCCGTACGTAGCACGGTGGGTAGACGAAATGAGAAGACAGAAAATAGGTATTGCCGCTAGAATAGAATGGGGAATACTTTTCGAGAAGCGGGCTGCATGTGTCGGAGATCATCATTAGGCGAGTCGCACTACTAAAACTTTTGATGTAATTTTTCGTTAGGCATGCCATTCTGAAAGTCCTGCGGGCTGCAGGTTGCCGCCTTACAAGAATAGATGGTCATGGTATAGAAGGATAGCAGGTGAGCGAGAATGCGTTGGGGAAGCGTGCCAGAAGGTATAGAATGGGCAACGGACGTGCAAGTGCATGGGACAGAGAGGGGAAGAGCACGAGACTGAGAGGAAACTGGTGAGAAGCAGATAAACATCAAAGGAGAATGAATAGCTAACAAGACAAGGACAAATGACTAAAAGACTAGATGAGAAATATAGAGACAATGGGATAGAAAGCATAACATTAAAGACTGAGTGAGGAAGGAAAGGAAAACTGGCAACATATTTTAGAATGATTCTTACCTCTAACTGTTATTTCTTCCCAACAGTCCGTGTTTCTCTTCTCATCCACCGTCCCCCTATTAAGCTTTCATCATTTCTACATTTTTTGTTTCGACTCGGCCTTACTTTACTGCGAAAGAACATCGAACACGGATATTTTATTTGTCCATGCGTTATTCTGGAATGTACCTGGATCAGTAAGGATTCTTTGCGAAACACCCAAGTTCATTCAAAGCTTACACACTAAAATTGCACTTATAAAAGAAAAATTAAGCTACTACGAAAAAGACACTTGCAACTAAAACCGTGCAACATATTGAAATGATTGCATAATTTGTATTTCCTGTGTCTCATAGTATTAAGTAGTATTCTCTTTGAATTTATGATATCATTGACCTAAAACTGATTTTTCAAAGAAACCCTTATTGAACTCTCACTATTTTGCACAAAAGAAGCAATTTTGTTATAATTACGAATTATTTATCTAATTACAACCGAAAATTACGGAAATATTATTCATCTAATTTCTATGAAATCAAGAATACCTCGTTGACATATAATGTTTTCATGAATTGCTTTAATTGCTTATGTAATTGCGAGCTGACATGGAGATCTCAGCCATGAAATCCTTGACCTAAAGGAAGATCCAAAATGAAACAATCAGGGAGTGAGAAAGCGGGAGGAGGAGTGTGGATGGAGAGAGAGAAAGAAAGACAGACAGACAAACAGAGGGAGAGGAAAGAGAGAGAGAGAGGGAGAGAGAGAAGGAGAGACAGACAGACAGACAAACAGACAGAGAGTTGTACAAGCACGGGGCGAGTATCTTAGTTTCTAAGTGCGAAAGGTTATGAGACTAATCTGACTTTCGGTTAGCTTTGAAAACAGGCGCATAGACAGACTAGTGCGTGCGTGTGTATCTGGATTTGCACACATGTATGCTTCTATTCAAAAATTCATTCTTAAATCGAAATTCGTACTGTGGAAGCTATCAGAAATTTTGCCTTTTTTCTTTTTTTATTAGTATATACCATTATTACTATTGAAGGCCAGTTGGCAGAATCGTTAGCACGCCGGGCAAAATGCTTAGCGGCATTTCGTCCGTCTTTACGTTCTGAGTTCAAATTCCGCCGAGGTCGACTTTGCCTTTCATCCTTTCGGGATCGATAGATTAAGTAACAGTGAAACACTGGGGTCTATGTAATCGACTATTCCCCTCCCCCATAATTTTAGGGCTCGTACCATTAGTAGAAAAGATTATTACTATTGAAGGCAGTGAGCTGACAGAATCATTTGCTCACCGGACAAAATAATTAGAAGTATTTCTTTCGGCTATTTACGTTCTGAGTTCAAATGACGCCGACGTCGACTTTGCCTTTCATCCATTTAGGGTGGATGAAATGAGTATCAGCCAAGCAATGGGGTCGATGTAATCAACTAGACCTTCTCTCAAAATTTGAGGCCTTATGTCTATAGTAGAAAGGATTGATATCATTCTTATTGCTTGCTTTCTCTGCACTACCGAGCGCATCTCTGTGCGCCTAAGGTACGAGCTGTGGTTTGTTTTGATGTTATTTTTACTGTTATGAATATACTCATCGTAAGATGTGTACAATATCTTGCAGTGTTATTTTCTGTGTGCTACGTATATTCTTGGGGATTATTATTTAGGCTCTTGTAAAGTTTCTCATTAGAAACAACAACAACAACAACATCAGCAACAAAAATGGTTTTAAAAAGCTGGGCCTTCAGAGTGATAATAAGAATTAAGCACCACCCCAGGCATGCGGATCCCTGTGATTGATGACGGGATTAACTGAACTTTACAACATGGGTCCTTAGACAGATACTACAGTTGAGATGTATCAAATGGCGTGTAAGCCAGACCAATTACATTAACAGATAAAATTACCCACAGGATCCTATAGCCAATTAGTTGTCGAATCCTAAGAAACATCTGGTTCCACCATACGCCATGACCTGCACCCTGCCGTAACGACACTGCTTCTAATCTCTAATTTTGTTTTCAGTAACAATAGTCTTTCGCTCCCTCCTAAATATTTTGCCAAGCATCAGAACAAAGATATTTTTTTTCCAAAAAAAAAAAAAGAAAAGAAAAAAATGTGGTAAGGGTATGTGTGTGATAAAATTATATATTTGAACAAAAATACAAAGCTCAAGTAGATATTTTTGGTTTAGTTTTTATCTACACCTGACTATGGGAATATTGGAAATAATACTGTCAAATTCATAATGTGATAATGTAGTGGAACAATATTTTTCTTTTCTTTTCCCATTAATCGTTATCTTCCTTTATCAATCTTTGTACTGTGATATGAACATCATGTTTCTAGGCGTAGATTTGTTTTGGGTCTATCATCAGATAACGCATGGTTATAGATAACATACAGACTCAACAAGCACTAGCTTGCATGTACATGTGTGTACATAGCTTTAAATTTCATAGTTGACGATGTTGTTACTGTTGTCTATTTCTATTTAGAGGGGTTTATAGATGTCTTTACTTGTTACTTCATTTACTCGTCGTACGTTTTATCCTTGTGGAGGGTCGTATATTTAGTTGTATATTGTGTATGCGTTTACCTGTGTATGCGTTTACATACATACATACATACATACTTACGTATATATCAAAGTTTAAGTGATTGTGGTAATATGTATTTTTCAGTTGTGATTGCTAGCATATTTTTGTCAACTCATTCGTTTCTCTTTACATATAAGATTTTGAAACAGAAACTTTATACATATTGAGGAAATAAATTATATACTCTGCTGGCCCGCACAAAACTGTCTAACTACTAATTATAATTTTTGTCTAGCTAGTATTTTGTATGTGAAATATATGTATTGCGAAACTTGAATAAAAATAAAAGGTTTCTCATTCATAAGAAGAAATTAGCAGCTAAACTTTTGACCAAATTCTTTAGTTGAAGTGATTATTATTAATTTAATGATCCAAATCTGATATCTATATTTTAACTAAAAGTTGTACCTAAATTTTAATTTGCCAACAACCATTACTGTATGAACCAGACTATCGGATGTTGTTATACATCTCTGGTCACAATGCACTTCGCATCGTTGTAGCTTTCGAATGATGCTATCACGTCTACACAATCCTCTTTCGTATTTCCCACTTCAAATCGTTATAGTTGTTTATTTTTTCTTCTTTCTTTTTGATCCTGTTGCTATGTCGATTATCATGCACGTTCTTTCTTTTCTATTCACCTCAACAATGTCCGGTTTCCGATGTTTGGTCAGGTGATCACACTGAATTTTGAATCCTGTATCCTGAATTTTGAATCCTGTATCCCACAGGATTTTGCAATTCTCATTCTCAGTGACTTCTTCTGAGGTTTGCTCATACTGTTATTATTATTATTATTATTATTATCATCATCATCATCATCATCATTATTAAGGCGGCGAGCTGGCAGAATCGTTAGTACGCCGGGAAAAATGTTTGCGGTGTTTCCCCCGTCTTTATGTTCTGAGTTCAAATTCCTCTGAGGTCGACTTTGCCTTTCATCCTTTCAGGGTCGATAAATTAAGTACCAGTTGAGTACTGATGTCGAGGTAATCAACTAGTTTCCTCCCCTAAATTTCCAGGCCTTGTACCTACAGCAGAAAGGAATATTATTATTTTCATATACACACAACAGATTAGACTGTTGGAAAAAAATCCTAACATGATGCATCCTAACATTTAATAGGGATAGCATCATTCGAAAGCTATAACGATGCTAAGCGCATTGTAACCAGCGATGATTAACAACATCCGATAGTCTGGTTCATACAGTAATGGTAGATGGCAAATTAAATACATCCTAACATGCCAAATTCCATGCCTATGTTTTTGCTGCTGAAGAGTCTTTCTGTCTATATAAAGGAATCTATCGCTTTTTCAGTCTTACTAAAAAGCTTCAGATCATCCATGTAGAGCAAATGGTTAATTTTTCCATTACTATTTCTGAACTGAAACCCGGCCTTTGCCTTCCTTAATACTAAACTGAAGGGGATCAAACATTAGACAAATATTAAAGGGGACAAGTCCCCCTGGAAATGTCCTCTTTTGATGTTAACTTTCCCTAAGAATGTATCATCTGAATAGAGATCTACTTTCCATTTCTTCATGCTAATTAATTCGCTCATGTTGTCTTCTATACTGAATATACACAAACAGTCACTTATCCATGCGTGTGGGATCATGTCAAGAATACCTCATTGACATGTAATAATCTATACATTCTAGTGCTTTTAATTTAATTTTAAATTTTAAATTTTACTCACATGTTTGCAGTTTCCGTATAGAAATATTGCAGTGTTTACATTTTTATGTACGTGGTGCTGTGGCAGTGCATCTAGAAGCTATTTTTTGTATATATACCCCATACAAGAAAGATCTTTCAGTTTCCTGAGATGTCTTACATTAAGACATAGTTTTCTTTCATAGTTTTGCTCTTGTTGCTGCTGTTGTTGTTGTTGTTGTTGTTGTTGTTGTTGTTGTTGTTGTTGTTGTTGTTGTTGTTGTTAAGGTGGCGAGTTAGCAGAATCGCTAGCATGCCGGTAAAAATGCTTAGCAGTATTTCTTCAGTCTTCGTGCTCTGAGTTGTAATTCCGCCGAGGTCGACTTTGCCTTTTAACCTTTCGGGGTCGAAAAAATAAGTATCAGTTGAACACTGGTAGTCATGTAATCAACCTATCCCCTTCCCCGAAACTGTTGGCCTTTTCCCAAAATCTTAAATTATCATCATTATCATCATCATCATCATTATTGATATTTAGATCAATGTCCTGTTAACTTAAGTTTCAACAGAAAAAGTAAATAACAAAGGTGAGAGAAAACACGAAATGAAAACACGAAAGGAAGTAGGCAGAGGTAAATAGAAAAGAGAGAACGCGAAAGAAATGAACGGGGGATTGGTGTACAGAAATAACGACGCTAATGAATTATGTTTGAAATGAATGTGAGAAGAGGAGGAAAGAGAGAACGAACGAGTGAAGAAATGAATGAAAAGATTATTGTATTAGGACGTTCTTACTTGATCTGAAATTTGTCACGTCACCAGTGGCATGATCGGAAGAAAAATGTGACTAATGGTATGTTAAAACAAAATGAAATCTTTCCTTCTTAAAGATCATGTAAGGCTTGGAGGGTTTGCAGGTGTCTAACATTGAGTTCTGTTTTTGAATTCATAAATCGTCAGGTTTAAGTCTTCGTGTATGCATCTATGTGTGTGTGCCTGTATATACTATATATAAATACATACTCAGACGCCCATATACATGCAAGCACACAGATATACATACATACATACATACGTACATACATACATACATACATACATACATACACACATACGTACATACATACATACATACGTACGTACATACATACATACATATATACATACATACATACGTACATACATGCATACATACATACATACGTAAATACATATATAATACATACGTATGTACAAATACTTACATACACACATATACATAACAGGTTAGTTGGGACACGACGATCCCGGTTCTTACGTCGGAAGCACTTCTACGGTCAGTAGTTACATATAAATTGGGAGAAATTCCCTAATAAAACTGCTGCGGCAATTACCTGAAGATCCACAAATTATTTATTTGTTATGGGTAGAAAGATAGATAAATATCACTACATACATACATACACACGACTGCGCGCACACACACATATATAAGTTGTTTGTACATCTACCTGTTAATCTTTCTGTTTGTATGTATGTATGTATGTATGCATGTATGTAGATCTTAGCTCTTAGATCTTCCAGTGTTGTCTGCACAACGGGCAACGAGCCTTCTCCAAAGATCTCGATTACTCGCATTCCTCCTGGTTCCAATCAAGCCACCTCCCACCACTGTCATATCGTTTCATATCGTACTGCGCCAGTTCATCATTGGTCGTCTTCCTCTCAGTTTTATTCTTTCTTCTTGTTTTCGCACCGTCACGTCGGTAGCAAGTCTCTCTTGCAGTAATAGAAGCACATGCCCAGTAAAACGAATCAGCCGCTTAGTCACCATGTCCTGCAAGCTCCCCATGCCTGCTTTTCTCATTACCTCTTTGTTTCTCACTCTGTCCTAGTGAGAGGTGCCGAAAATTGAACGTGGGTAGCGTCGATGGAACACGTCCAGCAATTGAGAGATCTTCACTGTCTGTCTTTCTCCAGGTTTCGCAGGTGTAGGTGGCTGATGGTATAACTTGATGAGTATAGCTGCAGCTTTATCATCTTACCAACGGTTTGCGAGTCTACGTATTGGACAAATGCGTTGGAATACTGCCATTGTTTTACCTATCCTGATTTTGACTTCAATTTCTGCACACCCTCGTTGGAAATACAGCTTCCGAGATATCTATACTTATCAACGTCCGATTTCATTTTGTCCGAGATTGACAGCTTATGCTTCAGCCAGATCTTCAACGCCAAAACCATCACTGCAATTTCAATATGGAATGTGTGGACATTATACCAAAGCAGAAAACTTAGTCAAGGGATTCGGAAATGCAGAATGACTATCTAGATATTCTAGGTATTTGGGAAATGCATTGGACAAGTGATGATCGCATAATATCAGACGGATTTACCATCCTTTATTCTGGCACGGAGCACCAACATATGTATGAGGTTTGGATTATTATATTGGACAAGTAGGTGACTGCAACATTGGTTGGCTGGAAGCCAATAAATGAGAGGGTTATAACAGCGCGTTTCCAAACCAGACGTGAAAGTTGCCGTAATTCAAGTCTATGCACCAGCTGATACTGAAACTGAAGGAGACGATAAGCAAGGTAACATTTATGACTCCTTCCAAGCGGTGCTGAATGAAATAGCGTGTTTATGTATGTAAGCCTCAAGGATTATCTTCGTTCTAAATGTTATTTATATAACATATTTATAATGTATTGATGCCATATATAACAGCTTGTCCATCTTATATATATATATATATATATATATATATATATATATATATATGTGTGTGTGTGTGTGTGTATATATATATATATATATATATAT
>NC_068982.1:53624405-53626553 GCF_001194135.2 Octopus bimaculoides | reverse complement strand
ACACACACACACACACACACACACACACACACACACATATATATATATATATATATATACACGATTGGGTGCTGAAAAGTTCCTGGCTTTGGGCAAAAGAAAATACAGGAGGATAAGTTAATTATGATTTTCTTCAACATATTCCCCTCTCAGATTGACGGACTTATTGCAGTGGTCCTTCACATTTTTTAGGCTCTATAAAAGAACTCAGAATGTTGGGCCTCCAACCAGGCCTTTCGCGATACTCTTAAAGCTAGGAACTTTTCAGCACCCTAAAGTGAACAAATTGATTACAGCGCAAAGTTTTATCTACTTGTGGCACAAAAAGGGATGGTGGGTAAAAACGATTCAGATCGATCTTAATTTTTCTGGATGGGAAATGATAAAACCTGGAGTGTTGCAATTTTTTTAAATTCCTTATAGTGAAGCTAAACTAGCATATTTAATAAAAGTAGATTCTTGTTTTTCAGCAAATCAGTTTTAGTGGAACCTATCCCATTTTAAGTAATCTTAGCTATGTAGATACAATATACTATAAGCTCTGTTACCAATCTTTTTCCGGTTTTTGTGTGACTAATGCTCTACATTTAACACTATATATTGTATATGTTTTTGTATGTATGTATGTATGTGTATGTTACTTGTGTGTGTGTGTGTGTGTGTGTGTGTGTGTGTGTGTGTGCGTGCGTGCGTGCGCGCGCTTCAGTACATAGTTAAGAGTTTTCTTTTAACACTATAACATTGTCAATTTCAATGTTCCATTAAGAAATTCTCATATTTTCTTATTATTTTTTGATTGAATAAGCTTCTGATGTATTCCAGCAACAACTTAATCAGAAACGCATTACTTTTACGAAAGCTCCTAAGTGGTTTTTCGACATGCTTGAAATAGCAGTAAAATTTACCTTGATAATGTTTTTGAAAATATGAACTCTTTTAGCTTAGAAACCTCTCTGGCCCCATTTTCTTCATCAAGAAAGAACAGTTGCGTAAAATCTCCATTATTGCAGATTAGTTGTATGTTTCTCATTTTTTACCAACATCTGACGACAGGTTTCTTTCAGCCATTACACCACGGCTAAATTACTTATTAAAGAAGTTATTTAGCCGCAGTATCTGATACTATTTTGCATTTTAGAATGTGCTCTATACACTATAAATCATATCCATTTGAGAGAAAGAGAGAGGGAGAGAGAGAGAGAGAGAGAGAGAGAGAGAGAGAGAGAGAGAGAGAGAGAGAGAGAGAGAGAGAGAGAGAGAGAGAGAGATTCAGTGTTGATATTAACGGCAGAATTTATAAAACCAACTCAGATACAAACTGTGAAATACGATTTTGTACGTATACCGCATGTGCCAACTGACGACGCAGTATTGTAGGAATGCATATTCTGACTTAATTAAATGAACATTTTATGTCAATCTCTGGTGGTTTATATAGAGATGATAGCTTCTTACCATTACATAACTGTAAGCCCAAACATACAGACTACCAAGAAATTCGACAAAATTACTGAAATTTCTTCAAAAATTGGGTTTTGTATATATATTTTCTCATTGAACTGCGGCCATCCAGGGACAGCATCTTGAAGTGGTTAGTAAAACAAAGCGACACAAATACTTACTTTTTTAAGCCTGACACTTATTTTTTTAAACTTCGCACTTATTATCTTTTGCCGAACCATCCAGTTATGGAAATGTAAACAAGCCAACAGCGGTTGTCAAGCGCTGGTGGGGCCAAAACAAAGATGTACACACATATGCATGTATGTATGTATGTATGTATGTATGTATGTATGTATGTATGTATGTACATATATATGTATGTATGCATGTATGTATGACGGCCTTCTTTCAGTTTGCACCTACCAAATCCACTCACAAGGCTTTGGTCGGGGCTCCAATTGAAGACACTTGTCAAAGGTGCTGCGATATTGAAACGAAGACAACACTGTTGGGAAGTAAACATCAACGGTACCTTAATTGAATCTTTTAAACATATTTTTCTGCTTCACAATTTTAAATTTTTAGCATTGATAAACAAAAATATTGTTGCAACTAGTTTAGTATGTATGTAAATAAATTCATTTAAAAACAATTACAAGTTTTTCAAGTTCAGGTGCATTTTCAACCACACAAATATATATATAT
>NC_068982.1:53619140-53623802 GCF_001194135.2 Octopus bimaculoides | reverse complement strand
AAGTATGTGTACGATCATAGCTAGAAATAGCAGCCGGTAATTTACAGTGCTTTTAGGGCGTCACTGAATATTGTATATTATGTGTGTGTGTGTGTGTGTGTTTGTAGAATAGGTTTATGGAGCAGTGTCTCATAGAGATGAATGTTTAAAATTTTATTCTAAAGCTAAAACAATGCAAGTTATAAGAAATAATGGGTCGATGTTTTGTACCTTTAATCTTGTATTTCAATATTTCGGGTTAAGGATCCTTTGTCAAGTGTTCTTTTGCACACACACACACACACACACACACACACACACACACACACACAATTTGTAACGAATTTTGTTAACTGAAGATATCCCTTCTTACAGACCTATATAAATACATTGATACGTACGTACAGGCATACATTCTTCAGCTCACTTGAATAAACATATGGCTATATTTAGCTTCTTGGAGAATGAGCATGCCATAAATTCATAGTTTATACACTGCAGGTGATTATGATGTATGCGGCAACAAAGTCAAGGAGTCTTCAAACTTAAAAGATTAATGGTATCGAAATGGATAGCGAGAACTTGATCTAATGTATTGTATTTATATCGTTATAAATACCATAGACTTAGTATCCGGTCAAAATAAACTTTTAAACCCTAACCAGGAAGAGAGAAAAACATGCATGTATGCATACTTAGACGTATATTAACGGAAAAGAAATTTGATAAAGAGAAAGAAAAGCAGAAAAAAAGAGGTTGAAAAATGAGAAAACAATTGTTTAAAGCATTCTTGGTAAGTGGGACAAAACGAAGTTAGGTTGACATACTGAGGTCAAAAGTCGTTATTACTTGCATTTTTTAGATGGTGTATTAACCATTACTTAAAATATTCTTATCTAAAGAAAATAATGCCTGAAACGGATAAAAGATTGTTTTGTGTGTGCGGAGTTTCCTGGTTGACTTTGTCTTGTCACACATTTTCTAGACATTAAACGTGGCTGTGTAGAAAAATGTTTGCTTCCAAGCCACATGGTTCCGGGTTCAGCCCCAATGCGTGACACGTTGGATACCTTGTCATCCACTATAAGCCCTGGGTCAAATTTGTGAATGGATTTGGAAGACAGAGACTAAAAGGAGCCCGTCGTTGGGTGTAGTTTGTGTTCGTAACTCACTACCGTTGACAATCAGTGTTTGTTTGTTTACGGTCCTGTAAATTAACGGTTTTTCCAATAGACAACCACAGTATAAGTACCAGGCTTATAATAAAATGTACTGCCCTCCAAGGCAGTGTCTCAGCATGGTTGCAGTCCAATGCCTTGTGTGTGCGTGTTAGTGTCTGTCTTCTGTTTGACTTTGTCTTGTCACACGTTTTTTTCTGACATTAACGAGGCTATGTAGAAAGAAGTTTGCTTGGAGATTGAGCATGCTATAAATTCATAAATTTCTTATTGCGTGACGCGTTGAACACCTTGTCTTCCACTGTAGCATTATACACCGATAGTATATATACCAGGCTTAGGAAACAATGTACTGTCTTCCAGTGCGGTGCCCCAGCATAGTCGCAGTCTAATATCTGACTTAAGTAAAAGATAAAGCATGACCTTCATTCACAAGTCTATTCACAGAAATATAATGAATGAATATGTGTATTCATTTATTCTTTTTCAGATTCTGGTCAGTAGAGTTTGGCCATGCTGGGGCCCCGAATTCAAACTTTTAGTCAACCATATCCACTCCAACACATTTCACTCTGGTATTTGTGTTATCGACCCCCTATTTCTCAATTGGCAAGATAACTAAGTATAAAGGCGCATAACATAAACACGAAACACATAGACACAAATACACGCATATATATATATATATATATATATATATATATATATAAAAGGCTACCAGAATATATATTCTTATCTAGGTATAAGGCCCATAGTTTTTGGGGAGGGGGCCAGACGATTAGATCGATCTCCAGGACGCAACTGATACTTAGTTTATCGACCTCCGAAAGGATGAACGACAAAGTTGACCTGGGCGAAATTTGAACTCAGAAAGTAAAGACAGGCGAAATACCGCTAAGCATTTCGCCCGGCATGTTAACGATTCTGCCAGCTCGCCGCCTTTCTGTCGGAATATATATTAAAATATATGTGGTTATTTATTTTATCATTAATCTAATTCGTATTCTTTTGTTGGATTTTAACCATTGGACTGTGGTCACGCTAGATCAATGCCTTGAAGTGTTTAGTACAGTATTTGCCAACCAATTCCCCACCCCTCCGGCCCCACTATAACTTTCGAAAAAATTGTGTGTTCCACGGTGGTTGGAAGGCAAAAACAACTTTATTTTTAATATCTTATCACAATTTTTTTAACAGAAAAAATTTACCAGTAACTTTTTTATTAAGTATTGCGTTCAAAGAAAAGTACATTATTAAGAGAAAAAGTGAATCATTTCAATGAGAATCTTGTACCTGGTGACTACGACACCGTGTCTCACCACAATCTTCCCAGGCCTCACCGGTGGGGCGCATCCCCAACGTTGGGAATCCCTGTTCTGGTCGATGAAACTCATTTTCATCCGGCCTCATCCGGTCCTCATTTTAAAGCTGTTACGTATTCCACGAGGCTCCTTTTCCCGAAACTCTAATTTTGAAGTACGTAATAAACTAACTCTGCTTTTAAAGCAGTCAAACACAAAGACGCACGCACGCACACACACACACACACACACACTCACGCAAACAAACACACATGAAAGGCTTCCGTACAGTTTCTTCATTTCAAAAATCATTCAAAAAACTTTCGTCAACCTACAACGACTTTGACATGTAAACTATATGATAATGCAATGTTATACACAATTATTGAGTACTCTGCTTTCAATAACAAAAGAAAGTATATCCACATACACATTTCTACATATGCACGCGTACATACATGATACATACATACATACATACATACATACATACATACATACATACAAAAGTAAGCTTAATTGCATGGCATGCGAAATAGAAAGTATAAAATAACGAATATAAAACAAACGAAAGGAGTTATGTAGTGGTCTTATCTTGACAGCTATTTCGCAGGAAATATGGCTTATATCGTAACAACTTTCATGCATAACTAAGGCCCATGCTGTCATAGGGGTGTGGAATAACATAACCTTCAATAGATCTATTGGGCGAAGCCAGGTTACCCTCAATGGGAAAATATGACGTAAAATCACACACACACACACACACACACATGCGCGCTCAATAGTTCGGTGGCGCGTGGATCATAGTTGCCATTCAATCCAGAATAATAAGACTTGTCTGATCAAAATGAATTACAAAATACCAAGTAGATACAGTTATATAAATGCCTGTTCATAAGCGAATGAGTAAGTTGGCCGCATAGTTAGCGATGTCACATTAGACGTTTTTTTTTTTTATATCCATTTCGGCCCTCTGCATTCGGGTTCAAATTCCGCCCAAGTGAATCTATCATTTCAGCCTATCGGGGACGGTACAGGACCGACTCTTCTTTCTCTCTGTCTGTTAGTTTCTCGGGAAGAAATCGCTTGCATTCCAACTCGGAGAGGGAGGGGCTTTGCCTGATTTGAAACACCTGGGACAAACCTTATTTTACGACAGCACCCCTACTGAGGCATCAGACTTTAGGCCCCCACCTTATATTAATTCATATATACCCATATAGTGCGTATTCAGTTCACGCACGATTTTATATCTCCAGAAATTATTCAAAAGTACATTTATTTAAAAATATCTATGCTTTAACACACACACACACACACACACACACACACACACACGCACTCACTCACTCACATGTATATCTGTGTTTGAGCATGTACACTTGTGTTTCTCTGAGCGTGTATGTCTATGTATATACATGTATTATGCACGCATGCATGTAAGTTATGTGCAACCATATCAGCATTTCTTGGCACATAAGCATCTCAGAATATATTTAGTTCCTAAATTTCTTCCCTTCACTGACTCTTGCATCCCAGAACTATTTATTTATTTATTTATTTATTTATTTATTTACGTATTTATTTTATTTATTTTACTACCGCTTTTTTAATGAGAACTTTGTGTGAACACCCCAATTTATACACTCCTTTTTTTTCTCTCCACTACTGATCTGTTTCGTAATTATTCAGTTATTTTACCCTCCTTTCACTTCGTTTTACAAAAATAATCCTTGACTACTCTTTTTTGCTTTCTATCTCTGTTTCTCTCTTATCTTTTTAATCGCATTACCCCCTTCTCACCCCACATTCTCTTATAATCTTACCTCAGACTTCACCTTTATTTTGCATTTGCTATCCAGATTGTTACTACGCCATTTTCTCTTAAATAGTTTATCTTAAGAATCTCTTGTTTAATGTACGAATTTCTCTTGTTATAGAAAACCTTTCTATATCTTTCCTTTCATCTATCTATCTATCTATCTATCTATCTATCTATCTATCTATCGTACCATCTATCTATTTATTTCTCTCTTTTGTCCCATCTTCGTTGAGCCCTGTGTGGCTAATAAAAGAAATGTATCTATTTCTCTCTCTCTCTCTCTCTCTCTCTCTCTCTCTCTTAGTTCTGCAGGAATATAAATAAAACATAAAAAACAGACAGTGTTGGAACTCTTTTAAGCAAAATAATATATATATAT
>NC_068982.1:53612726-53618296 GCF_001194135.2 Octopus bimaculoides | reverse complement strand
GCCACTAGCACAAAGCCCTATCAACGCCGTCGCCAACACTGAGCGTTTCTCACCTTCCATCTTGCTACCCACTCCCTTCCACTTCCTATCAATTACCATCTCTGCTCGCCATTTCTATTATCTCTTCACTCAACACCGAAACCCCCCCCCTACCACCATTAAGCATCACCAGCGCCAACCCCTCCGCAACACCGTTAACAGAAAGCAAAAACCATCGTGATGATATTAGTTCTTCCTAAATGCCATGGTTATTTGCAGCTCGTCTATCGTTAGTCATTGTTCTCGTTCACTCATTCACGTAGATGTAACAGAACTGAGTGGATTCAATCGTTTCTTTGTGTTTCTTAGCTAAAATGCATTATTCTGCTTTACTCATTTTAACTCAATTCGTGATTAAGAACAGAGTATTCAAGGAAAGTTACCTGGGATACTTGATGGCTAAGCAGAGGCTTATATTCTAGTTGCTTCATGCTGTGTCTACAAAATACTTTCTTTTATCCTTTTTACTCGTTGCAGTCATTGGACTGACCCCTATACTTATTTTAAACCTGATACTTATTTTGTCTGTCTCTTTTACTGAACCGCTAACTTACGGATACATAAATAAACTTACTCAAGCTGTCAAGAGAAGAGAGAAAAGGCAGACATTCACACACAGAGAGCCGCATATGTACACACTGATACACACATACACACGCACACACATACACACACAAATAAGCACATATGTACACATTGATAAACACGCACACACACACACACACACACACACACACACACACACAGAAATGGATGGAGAATTACATGTTTTTAATCAGCTTACGCACTCTTCAGATAGATGAATTAATTCCATAATTCTGCGATGTAGTAATGATTCTCATATTTGATCCGCTAAGACTCAACAGACAGAAAGAAAGCAAGTACCACTATCAAAGTTATTACACAGCCTTATACTATATATATATATATATATGACAGAAGTAAATAGACGTACTTATAAACATAAAAAATTATTTAAATCTGAAATTATATATTCAAATTATCTATTAGTTATTATAATGTGAATATCTAATATTTAGTAGACATGCCCTTTGCATTTTTCAATGCAAGGATCCTATAAGGCATCTTACTGATCAGATGACGAATATTCTCTTGGGGAATTTCTTGCAAGTTTCATGCAGCAATCTCAAAAGGGTTCATATCTGGTGACTGGCTTGGTGGTTTGGCCATGGAAGTCTTTTAATGCTGTTCTTTTCCAACTAATCTTGGGTCTTTTTAGCCGTGTAGCAAGGAGCCCCATCTTCCATAAATAAAGATTCTTCTTTAATCATATCATCATTGGAGAAGATTGGAAGGAGTCTTTTCTGCAGTATGGACATATATTTATCTGAGTTTATGTTTCCATCCCACTCCACCAGCTCTGATTGACTATTGCTCCAAATTGCTCCCCAGACCATCGACGAATATCTGCCTTGTTTCATTGTTGGCAGCAATCTTTACATGTCAAATTCTTGATCACAGAGTTTCTGTACCTACACTCGACCACTATCAGATAATACAGCAAATCTATACTCATCAGAGAATATGATAGTGTACCAAAATGCAAGCGGCTACTCCATCATCTCACTGGCCCAATATTTTCTCCACTTGATATTGGCTGGTTGAAGAAGTGGCTTCCTTCTTGTTGCTCTGTCTTAGTAGCCAAGTTTGTGGAGATACCTGACAGCTGTTCTGCGACTGAAATCGACTTGTTCTGCTATGTCAGAGGCTTTGCAATAAGGATTATCTTCCACACTTCATTTAACAAACAAAGGGTCCTGTCAGAAGGCCCTGGTCGAACTGGACAAGTTGATGTGGGCTCCTTCCCCTCTCTGGTGAATTGCACTATCACTCTATTAACTGTAGAAAGTGGGATCCCCAAGGTTTTCTGCGATTTTACACTATGTTCACTTTCAGATTGACCCACAATCCCAGCCTCTTTGAAATTTAGACAGTTTGTATGTGGCATGATTAAACAGTCACATATAGAGCCTGAAACATAAAAATGTCCATTAAAAAAATATATAAACCTTTTCAAGTTACACGTAAAACAATGTTTTATGGCGTGTCTAATTATTTCTGTTATGTGTGTGTGTGTGTGTGTGTGTGTGTGTGTGTGTGTGTGTGTGTGTGTGTGTATACATATATACACACGACGGGATTCTTTCAGTTTCTCCTCTAATAAACCCTGTCAGTGAGGGTTTGGTAGATGGAAACCAAATCTACTCACAAGATTTGGCCGGTACAGTGCTATAGTAGACACATTCCCAAGTTGCCACGCAATTGGACTGAACTTGGAACTATGTGGTTGAGAAGCAAGCTTTTTGCTACACAGCCACGCCTGCACTTATGAATGTAGATATTGTGCACACGTGTTACTTTGTGCGCACGAATGATTGTGTCAATTTATCTAAATTGTTTACCGTAAAAACCCGATTTAAGAACAAGGTAGAAACTGTTGTTTGTTCAAAGGATTGGAACATACTCAGAAACAAGTTTTGGCTTTCTTTTGGTAGCAAATGATAAAAGAGTGACTAAGGCTACATTTAACCTGAATAATGTCCTTTTAATTTCCCAGCTGTTGCTACCACTATTAGCTGTTGCTATTGTAATAAGCCTAGCAATAGATAATGGTCACTATAAATTAATACATGTCATGCGAGAACTGAAACCGGCACCAGTTGTGTGACCTTCGATAGCTTACAAATTTTATAGAAGTTCTAAGTTTGAAAATGAATTGTTTTGTTATCTGTTAGATTAAAGCAAAAAGTTTTCCAAGAGTGAATGTCTGCATACGAGATATTCGGCCACCAAAAATTCTCACGTACAATCTACAACTAAATAGAATTAATGTAAATTTGCACCCATATAAGCAACGTATCTATGGAAGTCGAAAAATCTTTTTTGAAGCTTTCATAAGATACCGAACAATATACATATACAAAATGTGATTTTCTAACGCCTATTACACATAAAGAACCGCACGTTCTCTTTTCGTTACATAGGTACTCAATTATTTCTTTATTATTTTTACATCTATTTGATTGCCGATGCTTGTATTTCTTCTCTTTAACTAGTTAGCTTTCTTCTCACTTTCCTATCTAGTAAACAAATTTTTACCCATATAGCAACACATCTCACTATGAACCTATATTCTTCCCTAGCTATCTTGAAAAATAGCTTTTCTAAGGAGCTTAATTAATATTTACTTACTATATAATCATTCATTTATTTAGCTATCTATGTATCGAATTAAGTATGCAGTTGCCATATTCCCTACTTGTTCTCTGCTTCAACAAGGATGTTCCGTTTTACTAAATTCCGTCTTAAATTCCAACACGAGCGCTGACATGGTTGTGTGTTGAAGAAGCTCACTTTCCATCCACGTTGTTTCTATCTTCTACTATAGCCCCAGGTCAACCAATGCCTTGTGAGTGATTTTGATTGGCAGAAACTGTGTGTAAGCCCTTCGCGTGTATGTGTGTGTGTGTGTGTGCATATACATACAAACATGTGTCTACGAATGTGTGTCTGTGAACTCCCTTAAGTTGTTCCTTACAGAAACGCAGTGATGGGGGAAAAGAAATACGGCTTACCAATATTGACACACTGCATCCTGTAACCTATAGCAGAAGGCACATTAACCATTCAATGTCACTGTGTCCAGTGTGGTCTTCGACTAGATGAAGAGATCACATATCTGGAGTGTTGAGTGATCTCTGCTTGATCAACGCTATCAAAATAGTATAAGATTCCACAAATTAAGCTGTTCCTTATCGATCAGGAATTACACATCGATAAGGAACAGCTTAATTTGTGGAATCTTATACTATTTTGAAATGTCACAAGAAAATCCAATCTGACTGTAATGATAATCATTAGAGCAGTGATTCCTAACGTTTGGCATACGCTCCACCGGTGGGACCCATTACTCAACTGGTATTTATTTTTATCAACTCCCGAAAGGATGAAAGGCAAAGCTGACCTCGGTAGAATTTGAACTCAGACTGTAAAGACGGACGAAACACGGCTAAGCATTTTGCCCAGCGTGCTAACGATTCTGCCAGCTCGCCGCCCTACATTTTAACAATTCGCCGCATTAAGTTGTGATAAAATATCACAAATAAAGTTGTTTTTTTCTTCCCCAACCACTGGTAGGACACACATTTTTCTCGAAAGTTATAGTGGTGCCTGGGGGAAAATAAGTTGGGAAACATTGCATTAGAGTTCATTAGAGTTAATGACTCTTGCACATGAACAAATTCCTTATAGGAACAAATTCTTTGAAGGAACAAAGTCTATAAATAAATCCATGGCGATATATAATTAATTCGCGGGTATAGTAAGACTGCTAAAAGGATGTATTTATTATCAAATCTTAACATATCTACAAACACTATGCCCCTCCCTTAATCTTATTTACTCATGTAGTTATCTTGCAAAGAATTTTCAATCCGTCGCAACATCCAGGCAGCACTTACATATACTGTATATTAAATACATATATGAATAAATAATATATACAAACACACCTAAATATCTACACGCATATCATACATATACTTGTTCATACACACAGGCATCAGGACTCACATATATACATACAAAATTATGTATTATACTTACGTACCTATGTACAGATATAGAAACAAAAATACATAAAATGCACGCACTACAAAACGACAGCAAATAAATACATCACTGCAAACAACCATATTCACACGCTCTGGGAAATAGCTTCATTAACATTTTGCCATATATATAAGGTGGCGAGCTGGCAGAAACGTTAGCATGCCGGGTGAAATGCTTAGCGGCATTTCATCTGTCTTTACAGTCTGAGTTCAAATTCCGCCGAGGTCGACTTCGCCTTTCATCCTTTCGGGGTCGATAAATTAAGTACCAGTTGCGTACCTGGAGTCAATCTAATCGACTAGCCCCCTCCCGCAAAATTTCGGGCCCTGTGACTAGAGTAAAAAAGAATATTTTGCCATATATATATATATATATATCACATCATAATATTTATGAAGGAGTTCTGTTCCAATAAAACAGAAATCACCTTAGAATAACCATTTTTGATCTCAACAGGCAACCATTCAAAATGAGTTAGAAGTGAGGTTCGAGATGGCGTTTTTATAGTCGCACTGCATTAAGTTGCTGAAATTATCGTAGGTCAACATATAGAGGATTCCATGGCTCCAGGTATTTAGCGGATTGGAACAGTCGATAGTACCGAGATGGATAAATTTACTTCGGGTATATACACGCACGCACGCAGACACACGCACGCACGCACTCACACACACACACACACAAACTTGATCCCACACGCACACACAGTTACAAACACACGTATACACCACACCTGCGCACACACACACATACTCATGCAAACACACATAATCTCTAATCCTTTGATCGGCAAAATCTATTTTGTCGCAGTAACACTTTGGGATTAAATGCATGTTTACTCTCATTATCTTAAGCAGCTAGGCAGTTTCTTTGACATAGGCACCTCCTGAAATACACGC
>NC_068982.1:53608849-53610100 GCF_001194135.2 Octopus bimaculoides | reverse complement strand
TATATATATATATATTTACACATATATATATGTATACATTTATATGCATATTCATATGTATGTATGTTTGTATATTATACCAGCTTAAAAATCGGTGTATAGATAATTAGCCAAGTCTATTTTTAAACGAAGAAGTATTTTCAACCCTCCCTCGTTTCAAAGGTTGGTGCCTCTTCTCACGTTTAACTTGCTATACCCTATACCTTACCTACACAACATTTTATTCAACCTTTCCTTATCCCTGTACATTTATCTATCGCACAACGCAGGCGTCCTTCTTTTTACTTGATTTTTCAAGGGTACAAATTGGAAGGAGAAGAAGCCTTATTTTGCAAGATGATACGGTAACTGAAAAGGGAGAAGCGTAACATATTGCATGCCTGGCACATATTTTCACACATCCCTATAAATCCCTTTTCTTTCTCCTAGCCCCTACGATGCGTTAACCCTGATAAAGCAGTTGACTACCGCTACTGCTGTTACAGTAGCTGCTTATTCTCAGCCTCCCTGTTGTTGTTTAGATAAAACAGCTGTTGCAACATCAGTTCAGGTACATACATATATTGTCACCCCACCTCACTCCACTTCTTTTCCTTCTCTTTTTTTTTCTTCTTTTTCTTATTACTATCTGCCTTTCTTCCTATATTTATTTTCTTCTTTCTTTTTTTCCTGCCACGAGCATTCCTTAGAAATCATATATACATTCTTACACAAACATAAGCAGGAATACAGTCACACACGAATAACGTAAATACGTAATTATCCACACATACATACATGCATACATACATACGCGTGCATATACGTACGTCTAAGTACGCGCATAGACATGCACACTCGCACACACAAGCACACGCACTCACATACACACAGATGTGTGTTTGTGTGTGACACATGAATACGTATATCTGTGTGTGTGTGTGTGTGTGTGTGTGTGAATACGTATATTTGTGTGGGTGTGCATTCATGTGTGTATATATATACGAAATCTTTTACTCATTTTAATCATTAGAATGCGGCCATGCTGGGGCACTGCGTCGAAAAAATATGTATGTATATATATACATATATGTGTGTGTGTGTGTGTATAAATATATGTATACATATACATATATTATCGTATGTATGTATGCATATATATATATGTATATACAGATATGAATATGTATATATATACATGTATATCTATATATGTTTATATATACATATATATATATGCGTATATATATATATATATATATATATATATAT
>NC_068982.1:53603816-53608580 GCF_001194135.2 Octopus bimaculoides | reverse complement strand
AGAGAGAGAGAGAGAGAGAGAGAGAGATACAAGAATACCTGAACTTACGTTGGCAATTGGTTTGAAGACATGCGAATTTAACTCGAAAAATGACATTACACAAAACATTTAAAAAAGTTTATTTACTTTTATCTCTTTTAAATGGTTTGTGCATATGTTCACTTGGATTTTATTGATTTGCCACAACGTCATTGGGTTTTAAGTGTTTCCTTTCAAATTTGAATTTATATGCTTTTAAATATGTACGTAGAGTCTGTCATAAATTGAAATAAATCGACTGAACTTGAGGTTTATCGATTTATATCTTTCATTATTATTTTAAAGGAAATGTTATGAAGTCCAAAAATATGTTGCTGAAAAAGACGTACCTCGAAACGACGTAAGTTGAGGTATGTCTAATACACACATACACAACATATTTTCTCTCTCTTTTTCTCTCTATCTCACAGACACACACTCTCTCTCCTCTTTTCCCCTCTCTCACACACACATTCTCTCTCTCTTGTTCGCTTTTTCTCTCTCACACACACATTCACGCACACACCCATACACACAGCGCGGGCGCACTGGAATATGAGGAGAGGAAAGAGATGGAGAAACGTTTTGTAAGAGAGGAGTGAGTGAATGAAAGTGAGTTGGATATATAATTAGTTGTTTGTATGTTTTCACTAAGCGATATGGTTGTAGGTGCGCATGTTTATGAGTGCCAACGAGAGCGTACATAAATGAAGACCCCCATTTCAGGAAAATATTTTAATGAAATGCATTCGCTTTCCTTTACTGAAAATGGAATTTAATATTCGTTCTTTTTATTCTTTTATTCTTTTATTCTTTTGCTTGCTTTAGTCATTTGAATGCGGCCATGCTAGAGCACCGCCTTAAAGAGTGTTAGTCGAAGAAATCGACCTCAGGGCGTATTCTTTGTAAGCCTTGTACTTATTCCATCGGTCTGTTTTGGCGAACTACTAAGTTACGGGGACATAAACACACCAGCATCGGATGTCAAACGTTGGCGGGAGGCATACACACACACACACACACACACACACACACACACACACACACACACACATGTCGTTGCTATTACGCCAAAGTGTCGTAAGTCTAAAACGTTTTTTTTTTTCAGAAAAAAGTGTACTACACTTTGGCAATTTTTGATATCATGGCATCTGAAGCAGCTGGAGATACGATAGTTTGACCAAAAGAACCAGCTATTGCAAACAAAAATAAATAATTAAAAGAAAAACGCATTTGGCCTTATTTGGACACACAACAGTTTAACATAATTATATATATATATATAGAGAGAGAGAGAGAAAGAGAGATAGATATACGACGGGCTTCTTCCAGTTTCTGTCTACCAAATCTACTCACAAGGCTTTAGGCGGCCCGAGGCTATAGCAGAAGACACTTGCTCAATGTGTCACGTTGTGAGACTGAACCCGGAACCATGTGGTTGGGAAGCAAGCTGCTTACCACACAGTTACACCTGCGCCTTTATTTTGCTTATATTAATTTTTTTTTCATATTTAGTCATATAAGAGATTCGACAATTTTTAGATATTTATAATTTACCGCTAACTAGGAGCAGGAGTGGCTATCTGGTAAAATGTTTGCTCCCCTCCATCAAACGGTATGGTTCTAGGTTCAATCACACAGTGTGACATCTTGGGCGAGCGGCATTACGTCCGTCATTATGCTCTGAGTTCAAATTCCGCCGAGGTCGACTTTGTCTTGGTCGATGTAATCGACTTAGCCCCATCCCGAATTATTTCTGGCTTTGTGCCTAAATTTGAAACTAATATTTATTACGCCGAGATCAGCTTTGGTTTTCATCCTTTCGGGGTCGTTTAAATAAGTACCAGTTGAATACCTGGGTCAATGTAATCGAGTTAGCCCTATCCCAAATTTTCTGGCCTTGTGCCTCAATTTGAAACTAATACTTACTACGCCGAGATTGACTTTGCCTTTTATCCGTTAGGGGTCGATAACATAAGTACCTGGGTCAATGTAATTGGCTTAAGCCTCTTCCCCGAAATTGCTGGCCTTGTGCCCAAATTTGCAGCCAATATTAAAAAATCTGGTCAAAGGCGGTGAGCTGGTAGAGTCGTTAGCACGTCGGGCAAAATGCTTAGCGCCATTTCGTCCGTCCTTACGTACCGAGTTCAAATTCCGTCGAGGTTAACTTTATCTTTCATCCTTCAAAGTCGATAAATGTAGCACCATTTGAGCACCAAGGTCAATTTAATCGACTTGGCCTCTCTCGTTAGCACGCCGGGTAAAATACTTAGCGGCATTTCATCCGTCTTTAAGTTCTGAGTTCAAATTCTGTCGAAGTTCAACTTTGCTTTTCATGTACTAAGGTCGTTTGAGCACTAAGGTCGATTTAATCGACTTAGCCTCTACCCTAAAACTGCTGACCTTGTACCAAAATCTGAAACCAACATTAGAATGTTGGATTAGTAGAATCAGTAGAATGAAGCATAGAATGGCTGTGTTTTCTTGAAACTCTTAAAGTTTTGAATTCTAACCTCACCAGGTGCAATGTATAAATAAGCAACCAAAGCGAGAGCAGACTTAAGTCAACTACAACACAATTTGTAGGTTTCTGCTCGTTTGATAATCTATTATAGGATAATGTTAAGGCGGCAAGTTGGCAGAACCGTTAGCATGCCAAACAAAATGCTTAACGGCATGTTATTCGCTTTTACGTTTTGAGTTCAAATTTCTCCGAAGTCGATTTTGCCTTTTATCTTTTCGGGATCGATAAAATAAGTTACCAGTCGATAAAATGAGTACTTAAGTCGATGTAATCGATTTCCGTCTCCCTTCAAAAATTGATGGGCCTTGTGCCAAAATTTGAAACCATCATTAAACAATGGATTTATTAATAAACATCAATAATACTTCATCCAGTTAACGTTTCGAGCCTACGCTCTTCCACAGAAAGAAACAAATAGAGAATATATATATATATATATATATATGTGTGTGTGTGTGTGTGTGTGTGTGTGTATAGATAGATAGATAGATCAGAAAATTATCTTATGAACTTCATTAGCTTATAGATGTTTCTGCAATAAGATGCAACAGACTCAAAGTTGAGTGCCTGAGTAACTCCTTATGGCTTCATTGGAACCTCATATATGAAGAATGTATAGGTCGATTGAGATTAATATTCCGTTGGAAGGATATAAATATACTGTTGCACGCAAGTTTTGTATCGAATACTTCTCATATTTGTTATAAACAGCGGATATTTATTTCCGTGTTTGTTTGTGTGTGAATGTGAATATATTTTATTCACAGCATTTTATTTATTTTGGAGTGAGAGAAGAAAGATAAAAAAAACAGAAAGCTAAAAACATCATCGTATATTCCCTCAGTCTGTAAAAGAAATTAATGAAGTCAGTTTGTGTATTTTCTGTTACGGTTTATTTACTTTGATCTTCGCGGAATCGGGGCTATTATTTATAGATTTATCTCGCTTCTCAGAAGCTGTGAGCAGTCGACATTTATCACACACACTCTCTGTGCTATATGCGAATGTTTTTAGATGCTTCTGTATGTTGTTTGGTGACTCTAAACGTTGTCTTTGACATGTTTCGCTACCGTAAAAAGTAAAAATAGAACGATCACCTGCTTGGAACAGTTTTGTCAGCTATCCAAATTTGGTTCTATTTGAGTAAATACCACGGTCTTGTCTTCAATGCCTTATATGTATTTAAGTATATGTGTGAATTTATGTCCGAGTTCACTTATGTATACTGAATGATTGTTTTAATTTTATTCTTATCTACCTACCTATCTATCTATCTATCTATCTATCTATCTATCTATCTATCTGTCTATCTGTCTATCTATCTATCTATCTATCTATCTATCTATCTATCTATCTGTCTGTCTGTCTGTCTCTTTATCAATATGTAACTATATATATATGAGTTCTCCCCCTCGTTCTCTCTCTCTCTCTCTCTCTCTCTCTCTCTCTCTCTCTACATACACACACGCATACATATATATGTAAGTATGATATATATGTCTATATATATAAAACTATGCAAACTCGAACACATACACATAACTACATTTATTTATCTATCTAAATGAATCCTTGAATTTATCGTAATGTATTTTATTTATACAATCGTGTGTTTTATTTTCTTACTCCCTTCGCTTTTTCCTATATAAACATATTCCTACATACACAAACATCTTCCAACACATACTGGCACATAAATATACATACACGCATACTCACCATACCACTAATCAACAGAACTTATTACTAACCATCTGAGAAATCAATGAGGAAGCGCCTACGTGCTCGCTTGACATATAGAAATAGCAGCGAAAAATCTGAACATCACCCACTTTTAAAAAAATAGAGTATAAGAGTGGACAAGCTAAGATATACTACGCATGAAAAAGATGTGAGGGTCAATGTATAGAATGCTTTTCATACGTATTTTTAATTAGTATTCATTAGGTGCTAATTCACAACAAAGAATATGTTAGCATACATGTGATTAATTAGCTATAAGTTGTTTGTTATTACTGGATCA
Source organism: Octopus bimaculoides (assembly GCF_001194135.2). Taxonomy (NCBI): domain Eukaryota; kingdom Metazoa; phylum Mollusca; class Cephalopoda; order Octopoda; family Octopodidae; genus Octopus; species Octopus bimaculoides. Next base: position 53,604,015 of record NC_068982.1, on the reverse strand, counting down.
GTTATCTTTTACTTGTTTCAGTCATCGAACTTCGCCCATGGTGGAGCACCGCTTTTCGTGGATTTTAGTCAAACGAATTGATCGCAGTAATTCTTTTTGAAGCCTAATACCTATTTCACACACACATACACACACAAACACACGTATGTGTGTGTGTATATAGGAAAATCAGAAATAATAAAAAACGGGGGGGGGGGAA
>NC_068982.1:53602324-53603763 GCF_001194135.2 Octopus bimaculoides | reverse complement strand
GGGGGGGGGGGGAATAAAAATCAATTAAAATCAGTGAATGTTTTAGATGGCGATCAGCGAAAGTTTCAGATGGAAAAGTAGGAGTGGGGCTGACGTTTTGAGCCTGGCTCTTCGTCGGAAGGAGGAAAAAAGCCATATATAGATGAGTTCAGCAAAAATTTAGATTCAGATGAATATGGTATTTAAGTTGAGGCACCAGAATTTAATACGGTATTATCCATACAATTTCAAAGTAAGGTGATTAAAATCAAAATAAGCAACAAGAATATCCAGAAGTAATGCAGTACGATCGTTTCATACATCTCCATTTAATTGAACAATGCAATTATTACATCAATTTAAAATGCAGAGCAATCCTCAGCTGCACAAAGACATAGAATTTAACCAAATTAGAATTTAATTTGCTTAACAGAACGCACAAGTCAGAAATGGTTTAAAAAATTCTATTCTGGAGATTTTTCACTCAAAGTTGACCAACGTTTTGGTCGACCTACTGAAGTCGATGGTGACCGAATCAAAACCATAATTGAATCTGATTGTCATATAACTGTGCGAGAGATTGCAGGGAGGTTAAATGCATCACACACAACAATTGAAAATCACTTAAAATGTCTTGGACTCGTTAAGAAGCTCGATATTTGGGTTCCGCATAAATTGAAAGATATTTGCGATATGCACCTGATGCGCAATGAAATCGAATTTCTTTTAAACGAATCATCACTGGTGATGAAAATGGATTGTCTACAATAACATCAATCGAAAACGATCATGCTCCAAGTGTAATGAGCCAATATAAACCACATCGAAAACTGAATTGCATCAAAAAATGGTCATACTGTCAATTTAGTGGGATTACAAAGGTGCTGTGTATTTTGAGCTACTTCCAAGGACCCAAACAATTAATTTAGATGTTTACTGTCAACAACTAATGAAACTGGAGAAAGCAATCGAAGAAAAACGGCCAGAATTGGCAAATCGTAAAGGAATCATGTTCCACCATGTCAACGCTAGACCACAAACGTCTTTGCTTAACTCGAGAAAATTATTGGAGTTTGGTTGGGAAGTGATGTCACATCCACCATATAGCCTTGATCTTACACCATCAGATTACCATTTATTTCGAAGTTTGCAAAATTCTTTCAATGGTAAAACTTCAATAATGATGATGAGCTGAAATCGCTCTTGCTTCAGTTTTTGACTAATAAGGACCAGAAGTTCTATGAGTGCAGAATCATGAAAGATGGCAGATGCCAGAAAGATGGCAAAAGGTCATCGAACAAAATGGAAAATATATGATTGATTAAAGTTCATTCTTTGTATGAGAAAAAATGACTTTTATTTCACACCAGAAACCGAAATTACTTTCTTGCAAACCCAATGTGTGTGTGTGTGTATATGCATGATATATATATATATATATGTATATAGTGGGATATATA
>NC_068982.1:53597983-53600423 GCF_001194135.2 Octopus bimaculoides | reverse complement strand
CTCGTGAAATTAATGTGCATGTGGCTGAGCATTTCACAGACACGTGTACCCTTAACGTAGTTCTCGGGGATATTCAGCGTGACACAGTGTGACAAGGCTGACTCTTTGAATTACAGGAACAACAGAAACAGGAAGTAAGAGTGAGAGAAAGTTGTGGTGGAAGAGTACAGCAGGGTTCGCCACCATCCCCTGCCGGAGCCTCGTGCAGCTTTAAGTGTTTTTTGCTCAATAAACACTCACAACGCCCGGTCTGGGAATCGAAACCTCGATCCTATGACCGCGAGTTCACTGCCCTAACCATTGGGCCATTGCACCTCCACTCACAAGCATAGACAAGATAGTATTTAAAAAACTACACGGAAAGAAATACTGAATAAGGTGTTATTTTGTTGCTTTACTGAAAGAAGAAAAAAATGTCACCGTTTCTGTTGTTAGTTCTTTTCAAAGAAAATGATATGAATGGTATGAGTCATGGTATTTACCAGGAAATTTGTTACTATTTCGAAAGAAAGACTACTAAATTACATAAAATGCAAGTCTGTTTTGTAACTTGTAGGTATAATCGTGTGTGTGTTTGTGTGTGCGTGTCTAAACAAAAGTGATTTGTCTAAAACGCATTCGAACGAAAACAGCCTCCCACATTCATTGAATTTTCTGCTATTATAATGATAATATTAATACAAAGTAAGAGACATAAATGGAATCAGTGAGTTGTGGATCATGAATTTCTTTTCGACTACAATATAATTATAGTCAAAAATGTATTCACATCACTGAGATATAACTTATTCGTGGGTGAGCCTTCCATAGCCAGTGAGGCAGCAATAATTCATCTAGCTTATTTTTACTTTGGAAATATAACATCGTAAATCAAGACTTGGAGCAAAGTAAGGAAAAGGTTCAGCGAGATCAAATTCTATCTAATTGCGAATAAGTCTCGTTCATTTCTTTTTTTTTTTTTTTTTTTTTTTTTTTTTTGTATACAGATTGCTAATGTAGACGAAACTACAAAATGAATTTCTACAAGGACAGAGAAGGCCATTACTCAACCAATTGCCATTGATAAAGAAAGAGCTGAAATATCAAATAAAATCAAGTGATTCTGTCGTATCAAATCGTCGACCTGGGTATCGGAAAAAATACTTAGTAGTGTTTGTTCCTGGTGTTTTAGGTTCTGAGTTCAAATCATGCCGAGTTCAAGTCTACCTTTGATCTTTTCGGAGTACCAGTCAAATACTAACATTGATGGTATCGATTATCTCCTTCCCGTCAAAAACTGCTGACCTATATCAGAAACCATCGTTTGGCTATGATTTGGAATATTAGTGAGAGAGGCACCTACTTCGCCGAGGTTAAGAAACTATAAAACAAGGCGAACAAACAATTCCGAAAGAACTTCCAAAAGAAATTCTTATGTCTGTAACGAAACATAAACTTGAAAATAGTGAAGAACACTTGTGTGACTAGTTAGTTTACAGCAAAAAACAAAATGGCGTTTTATTGGGGAGGGCCTCTGTTTCCCGTATCATCTGATAGCAAACTTCCATATCAACATTGCTCGCTCTTTTTACTTGCCTGAAGTAAATTATAGGTGGACGAGATTCACAGAAAAGTTATCCGAACGTGGTACTAGTGTTGATCACAAACTGTCTTATGGCAAATAATGAAACTTGGAATTATGATTATCGTATAAACCATCTGCTGATAGCCGTTTGCTTCAAAGTGTTCGAGGTTAGCCAAATCGATGGAAGAAAATTTTGAAACATATATCACTGTACACACTATCTTCAAGATGAAGGCTTAACTTAGGAATAAAATCTACATTGTCCATAAAAAAGCGACATTTTCTTGGGGAGTTTAGAACAGATTGTTTATTACGATAAGATAATGAATAATCAAATTAAAAAGAAACGCATATAAGTTCAATATTTATCATCTGATAGTCAAAATTATCAAATTAAAAAAGTTAATCTAACAGAATGTGAATATCCAAAATATTTCAGAATAAATATGGATGCAGATTCTGATTCGTCACATACAAACTATATTGATATTACGATATATTTATAGACAATATGAAGTAAAGTTAAGACTTCTATATTTTGTAGATTGTAATAAAATGAAAGCTTGTGTGGCCAAATTAATGCTTGAAGGTTAAAAAGCAAACTATATTCCATTTGCTACTTATAATCAAGGCCCTACAAACGAGAATAACATGTCTGGCCGCTGTAGTGCTTCTATCTTCTTTCCTCTTTATCTTATAATTGTTTCAGTTATTGAGTTGCGGCCATGCTGTAGAATTTGAAGAATTTAGTCGAACAAATAAATCGACTTCAGGACTTATTTTTAAGTCCGGTCCTGAGTCTATCGGTCACTTTTGCCGAACTGCTAATTTACGTATCTATCTATCTATCTATCTATCTATCTATCTATCTATCTA
>NC_068982.1:53595658-53597883 GCF_001194135.2 Octopus bimaculoides | reverse complement strand
TATAGGACAATCAGTAAGTTGTCATAATAATACTCAGAGTTTCAAATACCGGAGCGTGTCTTAATAACTGATGACATGCTTGTCTTAATAACTGATGAAAATGCATAGAAGCTTTTAGCTCCGGTATTTGAAACTCTGATATCTCTCCTACTGATTATCACTTATTTAAGCATTTTGAGCTTTTTATACGCAATAAACCATTCTTAAATAAAGAAGAGGTAATTGAAACATTCGGAAGTTTATTACAGCAAAAGATAAACGTTGGGTAAACGTCATAAATGAACATGGATCATACTTTGATTAAATGAATCAGTTTCCTAACACTTCTGAAACATTTTATTGTTACCTTTGAAATGCAACATTTCATGCGTGACAACCTAATACACGCACACACACACACACATACATATGTATGTATATATGTATATGTATATATGTGCGTGTATGCGTGTGTATTTACTTGTTTCAGTCATTTGACTGCGGCCATACTGGACCAGAACCTTTATCATATATATATATATATATCATATGCACGATGGGTTTCCTATCATATGCACGATGCAGTTTCCTTCTACCAAATTTATTCACAAGGCATTAGTCGGCACGGGACTATAGCAGAATGTACTTGCCCAGGTGCCATGTACTGGGACTGAACCGAAAACCAGTGGTTGTAAAGCGAGCATTTTAGCCATATAACCATGCCTGCGCAGTATGAAGTTATTCTATGTCGTTCCAACCCATTTACTGTATTTTCTCAGTGTACCTGTCATGTCTCGTAATATGGTGTTAAGTGAAGCAAAAGGTTAAAAATGAAGTTACTTCTCAATTGGGATTTATTCACAATTTCTATTTCATATCTAGTAGTAGCCCATCAACGTTGACAAATTTTATTTTTGTTATTCGAAAGATTAGAAAAAATAAATTCACCTGTAATTAATACAGTAAATGTAATATTTTTGATTTGGTTAAGTAAAACGTTTTATAATGTTTTGATTTGATGATACTACAACATTTTTATATATATTAACCACATTTGTGTATGTGTGAGTGTCTATGTTTGTTTGTGTGATTTTAGTCAACAAAACCAACCATTGTATTTCCATAAGGATGCTTATTGTGTTCCCAATGAATTTTGTGCGACTGTAACAAAGTCATAAAACTGATTCATAAAAATATTTACAAAGATATAAAACCAAACAAGCTTACGTAAAAGTTCTTAAACGACCCATTGCTGGTTTGATGATATTCAGAAATGAATGACGTATATATTTAAATACCAAACATAGCAATTATTTTTTTATAGACACCCCACTTGTATCATGGCGCTGTCGTATGATGTTTGCTTCCCAACCACATGGTTTCGAGTTCCGTATCTCTGCGTGGCACCTTGTATGAGTGTCTTTTACAATAGCCCAGAATAACCAAAGTCTTGTGAGCGAGCGGAATTGCTAGACGGAAACTGAAAGAAGCCCACTCCCCGAGTTTATACACACACACACACACACACACACACACACACACACGCGAAAAATTATAACTGCCATTAAATGTGAATAGGGTGTTAGAACACCTACATTGCTACAAATAAGAACTAAAGAGTACTGACACTGTAGTTAAAGCGCATAATTGCATGTGTGTGTGTGTATATATATATATATATATATATATATATATATATATATGTGTGTGTGTGTGTGTGTGTGTGTGTGGGTGTGTGTGGATATATATATATATATATATATATATATATATATATCAGAGATGTATTTGCCTAGCAAATGCTTTGAACTGAGACCGAGTGTTGAAATTGAACCAATTACTTACGTAAAACACACTTTAGCCATTCAAAAACACAAAGACCGTCAACTTCACTTAAACATTTATTATTTGGTGTCCACTGAGTTGCAGTAGAACCGCGTCAGTGACCATGTCGCAATTGGTGCGAAGAAAATGTTGATACTAAATGTTTTATTGACGTTAACAGCCTTTGTGGCTTATATGTGCTTTCCAAACTGCAACGGTTAGAGATTAATACATATATACATACATACATACATACATACATATCATTTAAGTATATATGATCTTTCCTAGGTATGCAAAATATAGACATGAGGATACATACAGAAAACAAAACATACAAATCTGCTTTTTATAACCCACGCTTACGCTTCTTTGTTTGCTCTCTCCTTCACATTTATATATATATATATATATATATATAT
>NC_068982.1:53593752-53595589 GCF_001194135.2 Octopus bimaculoides | reverse complement strand
ATATATAGAGAGAGAGAGAGAGAGAGAGAGAGAGAGAGATAGATAGATAGATAGATTTTTTTATTTTACTCTTTTTAGCCATTAGCCATGCGGCTGCACTTCATCTCGGGCTGTTGGTTCATCCGGTATTGTGGAGAAGAGGATGTCTAGTTCTTTTTTGAAGACATCTACTTCCACCTTATGCAGATTTCTTCATTTTTGTGGCAGGGCATTGACGAGCTTTGGGTCTTTGAGCCCTAGAGTATTGCAGTACCTGGTCCTGACTTTAGATAGAGTGGATGGTACCTTTGGTACAATATAATAGCGGCCTGTTCTGGTATTTGTATAACACTCAATGCCGAAATTAGGTACTAGCCCTTCTAGAATTTTCCATGTGTAGATTATTACATATCTCTCACAACTTTGCTCCAAGGAGTAAAGTTGCAGTTTTCTCAGCCTATCTCTGTAGCTCATCCGCCACACTGTTTCAATCTCTTTATTGTATTCACGTTGGACTTCTTCAAGCTCCGCTGTTAGTTTGGCACTATGCAGTAACCATAACTGGGACTATGTTGTTAGTTTGGCACTATGCGGTGACCATAACCCAAGCGGTTGAGAACAAAGATTCTCCACAGGGCCAACATAGTTTCTTGCTTTCTTGTATTGAAGGACCTCAGTATCCATCCTGCTAGTTATCTGTACTTTGGTGCCATCTTGGTAATGTGCATAATGAGCACTAAACAAAAAACATTTTCTTCATCCAGTTTAATTCAAATACCCTACTGAAACTACACTGACAAAATTGCATGGTTGCATCTGCAACAGTGTACAATCGCTTTAGTGGAAACATGTGTAGGTCATGGTAGTATGCTGTAAACAACTGTAAAATAAATCATCGATGTGCAAATCTCCATTCTCCTGCAGAAGGTGCCACGCAGTGAGATAAAAACCTATGAGATTGGCAGCAAACTTCTTGTCACACAGACACAATTGCTAATAATATTTAATCATAAATTTACAACAGGCATCGAATGCCTATGGAAGTCCACCAGAGTAAAATAATAATCGAAGGGGTTCATAGGTAACAACTCTTTCAGAAGGTCTCCTTGTTTAAGCTGGTGAATGCTGCCATAATTCTTGCCTTCAGTTCATCTTTGGTGCTACAGGGAGTTTTGTTGCTCTCTTGTTCAACTGCGCCCCACACATAATAATCAAGGGGTTGCAGTCTGGGGAGTTAGGTGGCCGGATGTTAGAGGTAATGTGCGTTACATAAATAATACGAACTTTGAGATTGGCAGTAAACTTCTTGCCACACAGCCACAATTGCTAATAATATTTAATCATAAATGTACAACAGGCATCGAATGCCTATGGAAGTCCACCAGAGTAAAATATTAATCGAAGGGGTTCATAGGTAACAAAAAAAAAAACAATTAAATAAAATAAATGTAGATAATTCAGAACTACTTATCTAAGCAAAGATAACGTGAGAGACTTTTCTTGCATTTTAGACCTTACTCAGAAGTAAAAAATATAATGCTTGTTTGTGATTTTTAATGTCTACAATAACTACAAGGATTTTATTGCTTACATTAATAACAACCACTAAGATGTAATCAGTTTTGTTGCAAATTAATTCTTAATAAAAATTCCTAATTGCAGATATATGTAATCGGTTCCAAATTTCAACATTTCTCTGGTCCTAATCAGATTCAATCTATCACTATCCATGTAGAATTCTTTAAATGTTGCGACGCATATCAAATTACCATTAGGTAAATTACTATAATTCACCTCTCATCTCTCTCTCTCTCTCTCTCTCTCTCTCTCTCTCTCTCTCTCTCTCTCTCTCTCTCTC
>NC_068982.1:53592745-53593711 GCF_001194135.2 Octopus bimaculoides | reverse complement strand
TCTCTCTCTCTCTCTCTCTCTCTCTCTCTCTCTCTCTCTCTCTCTCTCTCTCTATCTATCTCTAAATATATATATCAGGTTGAATAAAAAGTAAGCAACGCTTTTGAACCATGAAGAATTTGTGTCGGATTTTTGCAGAGTTTTGAATTTTTGTTAAACATTTTTCTGCAATACAAACTCGCGCAAATCCATCAATGAATTAACATTGATTTTTTTCATCTTTGTTACAATCATTTCAGACCGAGTTCATCGTGAATTTTGTTCGTGCGAAAGGTTAGTTTAAGTTATATTTGTTATTAATTGTTGTGTCTTAAGACACTTGTTTTAGCTGCTTTACGACAGTTTTGTTAACACGGTCCCCCTTGTTTGAAGGGGGAAGCGCTGTTAAAATGGGGAAAATTAGCTACTCAGACTTGCTGGTTTCAACTACTATAACTTCTTAAAACCCAGAAAAATCATTACTGCAGAAACATGTTTCCATGAAATTGCCAAAATGAACGAAAAACTATTACTCCTCTGCCCCAGACTGGTCAACAGAAGAGGGCCAATCATTCTACATGACAATGCTTGACCACACGTTTCATTAATGGCGCCCTAGAAGTTGAGAAAACTTGGCTACGAAGTTCTTCCTCATCCAGCCTTTTCCTCAGAGCTTTCTGTTACCAACTATCACTTGTTTAAAACACCTTGATAGTTCCCTGCGAGAGAATGAGTTCAAAAATCAAACCGATGCTGAGGGTGCGTTCAAAGAGTTTATCAGCTCCAGAACTCCAGATTTCTATGTTACCGGAATAAAGAAACTTGTAACTCGTTGGCAAAAATGTGTTGATTGTAATGGTACCAACTTTGATGAATAAAATTTCCGCATTGTTGAAATATGTTATGATGAATTTCATGTTTCAAAACGCTGCTTACTTTTTACTCAGCCTTATATATATATATATATATATATATATATATATATAT
>NC_068982.1:53590517-53592028 GCF_001194135.2 Octopus bimaculoides | reverse complement strand
GCGTATATATTTGGCACCGTGCACATTCGCACAGAAATTTAAATTTTCTAATAACGGCAAAATGTCTGACATGTTGAGGAGGCGGGGTGGGGTGGGAGGGCTAGTCGATTACATTGATCCTAGTGCTTGACTGGTATTTTTTGTTTTACCGATCCCAAAAGAATAAAAAGCAAATTTGACCTCGGCGAGATTTGAGCTCAGAACATAAAGAGCCGGAAGAAATGGTGCCGAGCATTTGTCCCGACACGAAAGTGACTCTACCAGATAGCAATTCTACATAAACATATAAACATAGGGGAAGTGTAAAATGTTTTAAAAGAAGCGAAATAGAGTGTTAGATTGATGAATATAAAGATAGCGGTATGATATGGATTTATTTATACTTATAATCAGGTCATCTAAAAATTACATATTTCAAGTGCCATCAGGGTATCAGAATATTCTATTTTTCATGCAATTTATTTACCATCACGTCTCTTTTTTTTATCCACTTTCACATAATTTATCTCTCATTCTCTCTGTGCCTTCCTGGCTATCTCATTTGCGTTTTGCTGTGTATTCGTACGTACGTATCTATCTATCTATCTACCTATCTATCTACCATCTATCTGGTGCCTGTCTCACAACACACGCATGCACACACACACACACACACACATACACACACACAAACACACACACACACACAAAGCACAAAACACACTAACAGGCACATATATACGCATCAACATTCATTCACCCCTACCCCATGTATTTGTGTATTCGTGTGTATGTGTATATCTATTTGTGTGTGTGTGTGTGCACGCGGACGTGTATGCGCCTACACACACATTTACACAAACACGTACTCGCACATATATATAAATAGTTGTGGTGGAGTTTTTGCAACTGATTTAATTTGAATTTGTATTCTGCGATTAAAACACATCGCCCTTTATATTTAACTTTATGTTTGTATATGCGCACACACGTGTATGTAGGTATGTATGCAAGTCTAAATACACATATACGTGAAGGCGTGTGGCCAAGCGTTTAGAGAAGATGAGACGCCTTATTCCTGGTTGATCCAATTTTCTCACCTGAAAATGAGTTTTCTCTGGTACAGAACGGCTGCACCCAGACTAGTAGCATGTTTAAATGGCAAGTAAATTTGATGTCTGTGGCACACTATGTTGTTGTTGGCACTCCGTCGCTTACGACGTCGAGGGTTCCAGTCGATCCGATCAACGGAACAGCCTACTCGTGAAATTAACGTGCAAGTGGCTGAGCACTCCACAGACACGTGTACCCTTAACGTAGTTCTCGGGGATATTCAGCGTGACACAGTGTGACAAGGCTGACCCTTTGAATTACAGGTACAACAGAAACAGGAAGAAAGAGTGAGAGAAAGTTGTGGTGGAAGAGTACAGCAGGATTCACCACCATCCCCTGCCGGAGCCGCGTGGAGCTTTAAGTGTTTTCGCTCAATAGACATTCACAACGCCTGGTCTGGGAATCGAAACCGCGATCCT
>NC_068982.1:53588297-53590303 GCF_001194135.2 Octopus bimaculoides | reverse complement strand
CACGGCACACTATGTTAGCATATATGAACATACGAGGAGTGCTGAGAAGTTTCTGGCTTTAAGGGTGTTGCGAAAGGCCTGGTTGCCGGGCACAGCCTTCCGAGTTCTTTTACAGAGCTAAGAAAAACTGAAGGACTGAAGTTGACAAATTTATTTGTTGCTACCTCGAGAATATGAAACTACCGTCTCTCATTAATTTCTCCCATTTCAATTTTTCCATGAAGAGGAACTCCGTTTAAAATGTTGAATTTGCCACTCCTCACGGCAAGTATACTGTACGTATTTTTATTGATTTTACTACAACACCAGCCTCTTTTGAGTCTGTTTGATCACACACACACACACACATACACACACACACACACACATATATATATATATGTTGGGAGAAAGAGAAAGAGAGAGAGCGAAAGAGCTGTAGTAATGGAGATAAACAGAGTTCAGGTTGATATAAATATATTTGCATGGAGCACAAAATAAGTCATAGAATAAAATATGTAACTTGAAAACTCGACAGCTATTTCAGGAAGCCCAGGGTTACGTATTAATCGCAATCATTTGAATTACTGATGAAATGTGCAAAAAAGTCTTGGGTATATAACCAGTAACCAGTCAAAGATGTTGCTATAAGTCCGGCTTCCCTTGATAAATTCATTATCATCGACTTCATCATCATTTTCATCATCATCAAGTAAGTGTTTCAGCCTGATCCCGTCACTCTAAAGCAGCTGGGCTCACCTAGATCAGGACTTCTGGGTATCGTGCTTCTGTTTTTGAAATGCTACCTTTAGTGACGATTGAACTCAGAGCACTTTCGAGTGATCTTACCCTGAGCTGTGGTGTATATCGTTTGACTACGAAGACCAACAAGAGAACTTGGCCTGCGGATCTATTTCAAACTGGGTTTCACTCCTACTATTTATTTACTGTTTAGTGGATTATATTACCTCTTTATGAGCTTTAGCTATCCATTCTCTTTGTAATATATTACGTTCACTAACGCGACGAGCTGACAGAATCGTTAGCAGGCCGAGTAAAATGCTTAGTAACATTTCAACTGTCCTTATATTCTGAGTTCAAATTCTGCCGAGATCGACTTTATCTTTAATTCATTTTGGGATCAATAAAATAAGTAAAACTTGAATATCGACCCCCAGTGGTCGATATGATCGACGTACCCCATCCCTGGAATTGCCAGCTTTGTACCAAAATTTGAAAGCAATATACATTTAGGCGGTGAGCTGGCAGAATCGTTACCGCGTCGGGCAAAATGCTTACCGGCATTTCGTCCTTCTTCACGTTGCGAGCTCAAATACCACCAGGGTCGACTTTCCATTTCATCCTTTCGGGGTCGATGAAATGAGTACCATTCGACTACTGGGTCAATGTAATCGATTGCCACCCTACAATTGCTGGTCTCCTACTAAATTTCAAAATCCACCACCGATCCACTCTACCGTTCATTATTTCATCGTTGATAGCTTATATATACATATAGGTGGGGGGGATAATGTAACTAATTAATATATGATGGCAGTCCAAAGTCTGGCCACAACCTGATGACTCAAACGAGTAAAGGAATATAGGATATAAATACAATATAAACAGAGGCGAAAACAATAGACTCTGATAATAGGTTAAATGAGATACTTGGTTGCGAGGTTTCGTAACTAAGATAATATTGTAACTGATCGTGTGTGCATGTGTGAGCATGAGTGTGTGTGCGTGTGTGTGTCTGTCTATGTGTATGTGCGTGCGTACGTGTGTGTGTGTACACGCATGTTTACCTAAAAAGAATGCAGAAAAGAACAAAAAGAGAAAGAGCGAGAAGAAAATAATGATTACACACACACTTACACACATACAAACATATACATATACATATATATTTTTAGGTATACACACACACACACAAGCATATATATATTTATATATGCATATATATGCATCCATACATACATACACACACATATATATATATATATATATATATATATATATATATA
>NC_068982.1:53582353-53587317 GCF_001194135.2 Octopus bimaculoides | reverse complement strand
ATATATATATATATATAGATAGATAGATAGATAGATAGATAGATACACATGTGTATATGTGTGTCTATCTATCTATTTATCTATCTCTCTCTCGCTCTCTCTCTCTCTCTATATATATATATATATAAAACAAATAATAAATGAGTATATGCATATATACGTACAGGTATGTGCATATTTACGTCTACCTGTATATATAGGTGCATATCTGGGTACAGGTCATTGCAAACAAAACGTAGACGAAAAAATAATAATAACCAGAGTACAGAAAACACACAGGCTACATAGAGAACATTTTCCTTCATCAGCTACCCCCATTGTAACGCACACACACATACACATATAAATATTATGATTCATATTTGCTGAATTCCAGCGAATATCTGTATTCGTACATCTATTAGTACCTGTTAACAGAAAGTCTGTACGTCTACATATTGAGTGAATGCGCGTGTGTGTTTGTGTGTGTGTGTTTGTTTGTGTGTGTGTGCATGTGTGTGTGTGCATGCGTGCGTATTTGAAAGTGTATACACGCGCCTGGATACGTCGTTGCGTCTGCATGTGTTCATTTTCATCCGCATATACAGCTATGAATTTCATTATATTCGTTCTAAAATTTCATAAATTTCGTAAAATTCGAAATCCAAGTTCTTGTAAACCCAAATAATTAAATGATTGGATTAGTAATTAGGTGAAATGCTTAACACCAAAGTTATTGGTCCAGCCGAACTTCTTTAAGATGTTTTATCTCGAGGACCTTGAATACCGAGGATTGCGGCAAATTATTGAAGTTGAAGTCGCAGTACTTCACGTCTCAAACTAGGGTTCCCACCTTCCCTTGAATGGGAAGAGGGTTATCATCAGTTACAGGAGCTTTGCCGGCCGTTATCGGCTTGTGCCATTCGTTACTGAGACGTCAAGTGATCTAGGACCCCGTGTTACCGATTTCCTCCGTAGAACAGGGATAAATGCGACCCGTCGAAGAAATGAGCAACGCGAGGTGGAATGGCTACTGCGGTGAGTGACGTCGGCTATTTCCCGTGCAACGCTACCGCCGTCATCACCGCGAGGCGCGTCTGAGCATCCCACTTGTTCCCCCACGTCTTCCGCTGCTTTTCCCCCACTCCTATTTTCTCCCTTTTTTTCTTTTTTTTTTTTCATCCTTTTAAAAGTGTATATTAGTAAATAAAGAAAATACTGTAGTTTCATTTACTTAGACGTTGAACTCAAATGAAATCTCTCGGAACTTAAAGGATTAATGCCATCAAAGTCGAATGATTTCCAGGGAGCTAAATAGCGGTCCAGGTATTAGACAGTCTACTTGGTACTGAGTTCTTGTCTGGAAGTTCATATATTCAAATTATTTGCATCTCATTAGCATTGCGTTGTACGAGTAAAATGCATTATCCTCTATGGTCTCAATCCTAATTTAATGTATTTTACTTTAAATTTATATTTTAAAATTGGGAATCATGATCCACTGTTCATGCGCAGCAGATATAAGTGGCATGCACACACATACACACATACACGCACACAGAGTGACCATTATGCTAAAACGTAAGTTTTTCCATAGGTGTGAGTGTGTGGTTAGAAGTTTGCTTCCAACCACATGATTTCGGGTCGAATCTTCTACTATTTTGAGTATATTTAAAAAACAGAATCTGAAAGAAGCCTGTCGTGTATATATATATATATATATATATATATATATATAGGGTGCGATGGGTAAATTACCTCTATTTTATATTTTTAATTTCGCGCATGTGCATTGTTTTTTTTTTTATCTTGTCGACTACAGTGTAGTAGAGTCAGTTGGGCACCATCTGTGAGAAAAACAGCACCATGACGCAGTTTACTCTGCCAGAAATTTGGAAACGACATGGTGTATAGCTTGGCATTCGCGCCGGAAGCTCCAATACAAACATTCGGAAAGAGCTGGATGAACTTAATGGTGATTACGAGGGTGTGGCAGCTCGAAAAACTCACTCTAATCGTTCTGATAAGAAAAAGAACTCCTGAATTTGTTGGTGAGATTCAGGCCATGATTGACCGCACCCTGTGTATACACGGTACGGTAAATAAATTGTCGTCTAAATTATGCAAAAATGATAAGAACACTGATATCTCATTTTAACAGATATATTTACCAAAATTACATTAAAATATCTTGAAATGCTAGAGAGCAAATTTATTCAATAAAATCGACATTGGTTTCAACCACAGTCTCCAGACGACTTCGGAATCTCCTGCAACTCTTCTGGACGGTCTTCTTGTTTAAGTTAGTGAATGCTGCCATAATCCTTGCCTTTAGTTCTTCTTTGGTGTTACAAGTAGTTTTGTTGGTCTCTCGCTCAACTGCGCCCCACACATAATAATCAAGAGGGTTGCAGTCTGAGGAGTTAGGTGGCCAGATGTTAGGGGTGATGTGGTCACCTAAATTGTCTAACAGCCATGATTGGGTTCTGCTTGTGTGGCACGGTGCAGAGTCTTGTTGCCAGACATAGGGTCTTCCAGCAGCCACCCTCTTCCCCCAGGGCACTACTACTTCCTCCAGGCATTTGATGTAGGCTTCTGTGTTGAGTCCGAGGCCGTGTGGGAGGATGAATAGTGGCATAACGTCGCCGTCACTAGTGATATCTCCAAACACCTTGATGTTGACTGGATGATTGATTTTTATAATTTTGGGTACATGTTTTGGGGACACAGCAAGCCAACGTTTTTTCTGTTCACTATCTGGAGTTTCCGGCGCGAATGCCAAGCAGTACAGCATGTCATTCCCAAATTTTGGGCAGAGTGAATTTCCTGATGGTACTGTTTTTTCTCACGGACGGTACCTAACGGACGCTACTACACTATGCAGTAGCTAAAATCAAAAACAAACAATGCATATGCGCGAAATTAAAAATATAAAATGGTGACAATTTACCCGTCGTACTCTGTATATACGAAGAGAAAGAAATTGTATAACAGTGTTCAGGTGCACTACAACTAAGAAAAGAAAGGAAGCATAGACGCTTTGAAGGATGGAGTGTCTCGACTACCAACGACTGATGCAGGTAGTTTATTCCATGCTTCAACAATTCTGAGTGTGATACAGTGTTTCCGAAATCATGGGTGCTGTATTGCTTTTTGATTTTGTAGGCATGTCCACAAGTGTTTGACATATGGAATTCAAAAAGGTGCGCGAAGTTGTTGGAAAGATGGTGCATGATCTTGTGTGTGTGTGTGTGTGTGTGTGTGTGTGTTTTTCCGACTATCAGCGAACGAGCTTGATAAAATAAGTACCAAGAAAATAACTACTTGAGTTGATTCGTTCGACTAAAATTCTTCTAAGTGCCACTTTTAACTATACATATGCAATATTAAGTAAATAATTTGCCTATATTAGAATTTATTGCTAGTTGCTGTTGTACAAATAAACTTAAAGGAAAGGTTATATTTAATGTAGTTGTCTTGCAGATGTGCCCGAGAAGAAACTTAATTTTAATATTAGTGTTACAGATTCTCGTATTTTGATGATTTAATATCTTATCAGCTAGACAACAAAAAATACCACTTTTCGTTCATGCTGTAGGTATTATTTACTCAACTGGACTGAGGCCAAGCTAGGACACCACCCTTAGTGTGAATGGTTTTTATTCCACCTTCATTTGCCGGGTTTTTTGTTCCGGCATTGTTTCTGGTGAAGTAGCAAGCTGGACAAAGCTGCTCTTTTTTTTGCGTTTCATACTGTAATGTGGGTTTATCTGGTATCTCAAGATAAAGCATTTCTCTAAATATTCTTTGAATGCATCCACATATACAACGCACAGACCTCTGAGGATGTCTGGTAGTGTTGAAAATGTGTGAACCCTTGAAACCTAAGCTGTTAGCTCTTATAGTACTGGGTCTTTACTCTAAATGCTGAGGATGGGATATTTGATTCTATGCAGCGGCCTTCAGTTCGTTGGTAGTTATAGCTTTCACTTCCGAAGTTGTGTGTTAGACCTTCCAGGATCTTCCGTAAATAAATGACTGCATGCCTTTCGCATCTCCGTAGGGATTACCGCTTCAGTTCTTTTAGACCAGTGGGTTTTTCAACTGGAGTCCATATGGTCCCTAAGGGTCTATGTAAGACATTTGGGGACCCATGCAACAAGCTAGTAAATTGGGTATCAACAATAGTATTTTAAGGGCCGCTGAATAAATTTTGCTTTAGATGTATGTATTGGTATGTATTAGAATAAATAACTAGGTTCCTTTTTCTGACACTTTACATAGTTTAACCTACGCAAGTTAATGTGTGAAAAGCAAAATAGGTATTTTGAAAGAAGTTTCTCCAAAACTAGTTTGTAAGCATCGAATGGCTATTGGGGTCCACCAGAATAAAATAGTAACCATAGGGGGCCAGAGATTAAATAAAATGGTCGAGAACCCCTGTTTTAGCCTCTCCCGTCAGCTCATGTTGCATCAAGTCAGCCTTCTTTCTGTAGTGATTTCAATCCATCCTTTGCTTTGGATTATTCTTGATGATCCGTCCTTGGCTATTAGTCATCCTTGATCGAGTAGATCTATAATCATCTTATGATCTTTCGAGCCCCTTTCAATTCTCTTAGATATAATATAACTAGTACTACACTATAAAATGTGTCACTATTTTTAAAGACGGCAGGGTGTGATTTGAAAGATATCTGGCTGCTATCAGGTCGAGCGATCGCATAAACACCTCCTTTTTAAAAATAAATAGTGTACATAATTTCACAGATGAGTGTGTACGTATGTGCTTAATACAACATACTGGTACACACACACACACACACACACACACACACACACACACACATACATGCGCACGCACACACACGCACACACACATATTATACACACTCACACACATGCACACACATACACGCACACACACCACACGCGAACTCACATATTTAATACATACTCACATGCACGCAAAGCACACATGTATATAT
>NC_068982.1:53579942-53581400 GCF_001194135.2 Octopus bimaculoides | reverse complement strand
ACTACTACTACCACCACCACTACCACCATCACTACTACTACTACTAAGACTACTACTGCCAGCACCACCACCATTACTACTACTACTACTACTACTACTACTACTACTACTAGTATCCCAACATTACAGCTACTACTACCATCACTATAATACTACTACTACCACCACTGCTACCACCATCACTACTACTACTACTACCCTAACATTACAACTACTACCACCATCACTATACTACTACTACTACTACTACTACTCTTAATACTACTACTCCTCTTAATACTACTACTACTACTACTACTATTAACACTAATACTAACATTACCACTACTACTACTACTACTACTACTACTTTTAAGGTTTGCGGTTTCCTCTCTACTAAATCATCATTATCTTCTTCAAAAACAACACTGCCCACTCGTAGTCTCCACTCGTACAAACCAGCTATTAATGATATAAAAGGCTAGTAAAGGTGCCGAGCTGGCAGAATCGTTAGCAAGCCGGGCAATATGCTTAGTGGTATTTCATTCGTCTTTACGTTCTGAGTTCAAATTCCACTGAAATCGATTTTGCTTTTCATCTTTTCGGGGTCGATAACATAAGTACCAACTGAGCACTGGGGTCGATATAATCAACTTGGTCTTCCGCTGAAATTGCTGGCCTTGTGCTAAAATTTGAAAGTGATACTGTAACGGGATTCCAACGATTTCTTTCCGTGTTTTCCTTCTCTTGTTCTTCCTACGCTTGCTTTCCATGCTCACCATCTCTTCCTAGCATTTTTATCTCGTCATCGTCGTCGTCGTAACCATCATTATTACCACCCTCATCATCAGTGTCGTCGTCGTCGTTATCATCATCAGCATCATGAGCTGATTGGTAAAGTAAGACACATTCCCAAACACGTTACAATTCCTGGCACACAAACACACTATATCTTCACTCTGGTTCTTGTTTCTGTCACTCCGTCGCTTACGACGTCGAGGGTTCCAGTTGATCCGACCAACGGAACAGCCTGCTCGTGAAATTAACGTGCAAGTGGCTGACCACTCCACAGACACGTGTACCCTTAACGTACTTCTCGGGAATATCCAGCGTGACACAGTGTGACAAGGCTGACCCTTTGAACTACAGGCACAACAGAAACAGGAAGTAAGAGTGCGAGAAAGTTGTGGTGAAAGAGTACAGCAGAGTTCGCCACCATCCCCTGCCGGAGCCTCGTGGAGCTTTAGGTGTTTTCGCTCAATAAACACTCACAACGCCCGGTCTGGGAATCGAAACCGCGATCATACGACCGCGAGCCCGCTGCCCTAACCACTAGGCCATTGCGCCTCCACACTCTGTTTCTTATACCGCCGATATAACGGTCTTTGCTCTTTTAAACTAGCAAGCTGCCGTACGATACACGCTCCACTTACTCAGATTCCTCTGCTTCTCATTCTCTCGACAACCTTACTTTTCTTT
>NC_068982.1:53571121-53579623 GCF_001194135.2 Octopus bimaculoides | reverse complement strand
CTAGCTTTTCTTTAGAGCAGAGGTCTCCAACCAACAGACTGCATGGGAATAAATTCTAAAGTTCATTTCTATTGTATTTGGCTATTGTACTCTGCAAATTGGTTGGAGTCGATGAAATAAGTAGCAGTTGAGCACTAAGGTCGATGTAATTGACTACTTCCCTCCCCCATCAACATTTCGGACCTTGTACCCATAGTAGGAAGGATTATATATATATACGAAGTACACTGTTTAACACAATTTTTCTCCTTGGATAGCAAATGTTATCTCTTGTTTGCTTACCCGTAGAAAATATGAAATATGGCTAATATTTCCTTCAAACTTTGCTTCATTCAAACCCTAAAGAAACCTTCTCAACACATGGTTATAACGCTCTCCAGCTACTCCTGCTCGCGAGCAGAGGTGCACATATTGTGAACCACTAAGGGATATATGTTCAGCTGGTTAAGGTCAAGCAACTGACAAGCAAATCTTATAAAATAAGTAGCAGTTGAGCACTGGGGTCATTGTAATCTTATCTAAACCTTTCTCCAAAAATTTCGGGACTTGTGCCAATAGTAGAAAGTTCTTAGTATTATAAAATTTATTAACACAGACAGACTATCCCAACAGAAATATGGTAACATTAAGATAAACTATGAGATGCCACTACAAACTGGATAAACGCCAAATTTCCACCGTTCCATGGTGACTAAGAACTTTTTATATACCCAAATTGTATCGTAAATCTGACAAACTTTGATAAGAAAATATTTCAGCTCCGAGGAGATTCTAATTTGGTAAAAAGTTTTATCCCAGACTGCTGTTTATTTTAAACGCTACCGTTAACACATCAGATTCACTCATTAAAGTGGTTCACCCACACTTTCTAAATGTATATTGTACTCTATTAAAGTACACAGTCCATCAACTGCTGCTCCCCGAGACAGCTACCCCGACTCACATCTCGTACTTAAATGCATGAAATTACCTTAATATCTTTTATTATTATTATTATTAAGGCGGCGAGCTGGCAGAAACGTTAGCACACCGGGCGAAATACTAGGCATTTCGTCTGTCTTTATGTTCTGAGTTCAAATTCCGCCAAGGTCGACTTTGCCTTTCATCCTTTCGGGTTCAGTAAATTAAGTACCCCCTCCCCACCCCCAAATTTCGGGCCTTGGGCCTAGATTAGAAACGAATATCTTCTATTTGTTATTAGATTCAATCTTTGGAACCTTGAAGTGTTTCATAAAAACAAATTGACTCCAGTACTTATTTATAAATTCTGGTGCTTAATCTACAGGTTAACATTTACCAAACTGCTAAGTTATGGGGACGTAAACCAACACAAGTTATCAAGCGATGTAGCGGTGGAGATACAAGATGCATACATAGGCATATATATATATATGTATGTATAGATAGATAGATAGATAAGAAAAGAAACGGAGCAACAATTAATACCAATTGATCATTGGTATTAAACGATCATAGTTTAATTGTAGTTCAAGAACATTTACAGCTGTTTCAGGCACACAAAAACGTTATATCTTCACTTTGTTTCTTATACCGTTGTTATAACGGTCTTTGCTCTTTTAAACTAGCAAGCTGCCGTTCGATACACGCTCCACTTACTCAGATTCCTCTGTTTCTCATTCTCTCGATAGCCTTACTTTTCTTTCTACTTCATCTGGTCCCACCACATGCAATTCTTCGATATTCACTTTTCCTTATAGTTTCAACCCTTTGGCGCGCACACACATGCATGCACGCGCGCGCGCACTCACGTAAACATTAATGATAACTTTTAAAATCTCCAATATTGTTTTCTAGGAATATTTTGGAATATGAAACTCCTAACACAGAACGATTTTACATCCACAGAACTAGGGGCGATAAAATAGATATCGTCTAGTCCCCTTCTCTCATACTTGATGGCATTGTCCTTAAATCTCGGGTCGATAAATTAAGTACCAGTTAAACACTGGGGCTGATGTAATTGTCTAGTCCCCTCTCCACCAAATTTCAGGCTTTGTGCCTTTAGCAGAAAGGATTATTATTATTATTATTATTATTATTATTATTATTATTATTATTATTATTATTATTATTATTATCATTATTATTATTATTTTTATTATGATTATTGAGTGATAGGACAGACCATGCCATCAAAGTGACACTGGAGTAAAATATACGAAGCCCAATATACTCATCATGACTTCCGGTCTGATAAGGGTACACCAGGTACATACATCACAACCATATACGCGCGACATGGTGATCGTATATCAAGTTAAACAGCGCAATACCTTGCAGGCGGGGCCCAGTTAGAATTTTTTTCGGGTTGAGTAGCCCCTCCCGCTCAAAAGGTCCCTGAATAAGGTTTGTTTAAGGATATTGAACAAAACAACCATGTTTCCAGAGGTGAGTTATTCAAACCTCAATTCCTCCCAACACATAGCGATGATGCTCCACCACTACTTCTGCTCGTGATCAGAGATGCACATATCGTCAGCCACTAAGGGATATACTCAACTAATTAAAGTTAAGCAACTGACAAGCAAATCTGTGGTATTGAGCAGAATATTCGCTATAGTCCATCTTCTATACCAAGACAAAACAATGTACATGATAACACTTCCAATCAGTTAAAATCAACAGCTATAAGAGCCAGTACCTTATTATTATTATTATTATTATTATTATTATTATTATTATTATTATTATTATTATTATTATTATTATTCATTGTCATTGGACAGCTTCTAACGCTGGAGATGTACTACGGTGCCAGCTGTTCACTACCAGTGAACTGAGGTGACACCCCTTATTTTTCGAGCAACATCTGGAGTATTCTAGTGGTTCCAAGCAGTGCTGTTTTGTGCAAGTGCTCTACCCTTATTGCAGCCCCTATTTGTTCTATGTACTTCTCAAGATGTTTACTCACTGTTCCCAGGGCTCCGACAATTATTGGTACTACTACCACCTTTTTCAGCGACCACAACTGCTTAACCTCCCGAGCTAACCTGTCCTATCTGTCGACTTTTCTTTTTTCTTTATTGCAGACCTTGTTGTCAGCTTGGCATGCTATATCTATGATCCAGCATCGTTTGCTTCCTTTCTCAATTAACACTATGTCTGGTTTCCTATTTTTTATCGCATGGTCACACTGAATCATAAAATCCCATAGGATCTTTGCATTATCATTTTCGATGATGTGTTGTTCATACCACTTTTTTGCCTGTCAATTCCATACTTGTTGCAAAGTGTCCAATGGACAATCCTTGTTATATTGTCGTGACGTCTCTTATATTCATTCTGGGCTGGTGGCGTACATTGACTGGTAATATGCCATACGGTTTCACCATTTTGTCCACAAATTCTGCACTTATAACTTTCTGATTTGTTGTCTATCCTGTATTTTATGTAATTGGTTCTTAATGCTTGCTCTCGGGCAGCACAGATTAGAGCCTCCGTTTCCGGTATTAAATCACTTTTAGTCATCCATAGCCATCTTTTTTCTCTATCTGAGTTATCTTCAACATCTCTATGAAATTGTCCATGCATTTTTCTTTATCCACCTATTTTCAGTTTCTATTATTATTATTATTATTATTATTATTATTATTATTATTATTATTATTATTATTATTATTATCTTTATTATCAGATTAATTGAAACAAACAGAATCTTCCATCAGAAATATGGTAACAATAAGATAAAATTATATGATGCCACTACAAATTGGATAAACGCCAAATTTCCACCCTTCCATGGTGACTAAGAAATTTTAAAAAACCCAGACTGACAAACTTTGATAAGAAAATATTTCAGCTCAGAAGAGATTCTAATTTTGTAAAGTCTTATCCTAAACTGCCGTTTATTATAAGTGCTACAATGAACACATCAGATTCACTCTTTATAGTGGTTTAGAATTATCAGAACTTTTTAGAACTATTTTGTTCATCAACTCCTACTATCCCTTGATGTCTACTCTGACTTTCATTTTATACTTACTCCAAATTACTTTAAAATCGCTTATTTTTTCATTAGAACCTTGCAGGATTTTGTCGAGCACCCTATTATAGCTAGTAGTTGTTTTAGCAGTAAAATTGCGTTATAGTTACATCATAGTAGTAGACAGATGTTTTGAAAGATGTAAATATCCGCATCTATTTGTTTCGGCGGGAAAAGTGTTTAACATTACTCAAATCAAAGTCAGCTCACTTCCGGCTTTCTTTCTCTTCTTTTCCCCCCATTCTTCTTTCTTTATATATATTGTTTTTTTCAGTAAAAGAGAATCTTGACTTGTGCTTCTCAATCTGGGGTCCATATGGCGATTGGGGATCAATATCGGATTTCGTTATTAAAATTTATCTCCAAAAAATTGGTTATACTTCTACAATACACAAAATATTTTAACAGTTTTTTTATATATAATTCCTAATAATATTTAATTATGAAAATATAATGGATTTTTTAAAACTTCGAATAAGTAGAAACGTCCATTCAAGTAAAATAGGAATCAAAGGGTTCCATAAATGAAAGATGGTTGAGAAACACTGAATTAGACTAGGGTTTCTCAACGTAGATACACATTTCTTTAACTGTATCCTTCGGAAGATGGGCCTTTGCACCCGAAATATATAAAGTTTTTGAACTTCCCTCCCGGCATTGTTAGAATTTTTCCTCGTTATTTTTTCGCTTATTATTTTATTTACTTCTATAGTTAAAAGGTTCGATAAATATATATGCATGTATACCGTAATGTGTGTGTGAATGTGTGTATATGCATATATATATACAAGTACACATATATGCGTGTGTGTGTGACTATATATATATATATATTTATATGGACCCATTTGAGTACTATTTTATTCTGGTGGACCCCCATAAACTTTCGATGTTTTAAAACTAATTTTACAGAAATTTCCTTTAAAATTCCTATTTTATTTTTCACTCATTAACTTGTGTGGGTTGAACTATGCAGAATGTTAGAGAAAGAAACATAGCAGTTTCTTGGAATATATACTAATACATACATTTAAAGCAAAAAATTTCAGGGACCCTTAAAATACTATTGTGGATCTCTAAAATACTATCTTTTTGTGTGGATCCCCCACCAAAATCTTATGTAGACCTTCAGGAGTCATATGGACTCCGGGTGAGAACCACTGATCTAGAAAATATAAAACAATCAATAACAAATAAGAAGTGTAATTTGTTTGTAACTGTATTTACATTGGAAATTTCATAAAAGCACGAAAGGTGGCTGATTTTAAAATATCTGATACTATGTTGTTGGCACTTCGTCGCTTACGACGTCGAGGGTTCTAGTTGATCCGATCAACGGAACAGCCTGCTAGTGAAATTAACGTGCAATTGGCTGAGCACTCCACAGACACGTGTACCCTTAACGTAGTTCTCGGGGATATTCAGCGTGACACAGTGTGACAAGGCTGACCCTTTGAATTATAGGCACAACAGAAACAGGAAGTAAGAGTGAGAGAAAGTTGTGGTGAAAGAGTACAGCAGGGTTCGCCACCATCCCCTGCCGGAGCCTCGTGGAGCTTTAGGTGTTTTCGCTCAATAAACACTCACAACGTCCGGTCTGGGAATCGAAACCGCGATCCTATGACCGCGAGTCCGCTGCCCTAACCACTGGGCCATTGCGCCTCCACTTCTGATACTTATAAACAACGGATAAATATATGAGGTGTCTGCAGGCGATGTATGTTATTTTTTTTTTTAATTAACTTTTTTTTATTTCCAGTTTTCCCCTGTTATAATTTAAGACAGCACGGCCAGGAGATCGTGAAGTCTAGTATAAAACAAATGAAGAACAGGACCTTCTTTTTTTTTAAAGAAAGAAAGAAAAAGAGAAAGCAACAATAAATAAATAATAAATAATATTAATAAATAGATAAATAAATAAATAGAATAGAATAAAATAGACTACACACTGCTACACATTCACTCATCAATCAATCATAAAATCTCAATGCAGTTCTACAAGAAGTAACACTAGAGGACTACCAGGCATTTACAGACTCATGGTAAAGCCTCCACTTTTTATAAAATTCCTCTTGCTTGCTTTCATTGTATGATCTGTTTTTCTTCAATTAGGTATCTGTCGAGCACAAAGTATCTAGAATGTTTGAAGCTGAGAGTGGTTTCTGACACTTTGTGTTTATATATATATAAACATTTTTTACTAATAATATTAGCAAGTCAAAGATGCCATCAGTATATGTGTTTTTTTCTCAACCCGAACAGAATGAGCTGTGGGTCAAGCTTCATGTTGCGAACATGTATGCACTTTTCATGCAGCAAATCTAAGAAACGTATGATTGTTATTAATCATGCCACCAGCCTATTAATAAACCAACTTACAAAGCTTTATAATCAACATCCAAACAAGCCAATGAGGGAGCCTTTATTTAGTGACTCGATCTACAAGAACTAGTTACCAAATCTATCCAAAATTATATTTTACTCTCTGTAAAAGCAGGAAGGATATATTGAATAATCTAGTCTGAGACAAACTGCCTAACGATCCAGGATGATCACGCTTTAAGGATTTGATGATAGCGCTGCTCTTGTGCCAAATAACAATAATAGGTTTAAAAACTGTTATGTCTCAAGCTACTGCTATCTAGCACCTTCGGATGATCTCTACTCAACCGCTACACGACTGCTACTCAAAAGTCACTCAACTCCTCTACCACGGCTAGATTACCTCTATTTATATGTCTCGGGTGATCCTACTTGTTCGCTTGTGGGCGTCGACACATCAGTAACTGGTCTCTAAATAGAAGCGTGGACCGTTATTTAAACAAGCATATTTTGAGAGTGCTAGACGAATAGAGTAGCTACTCTGTGGATATTTGGGACTGTTTGGCATGTACATCTTCACACAAATATATATGTACACACACACACACACACACACACACACACACACACACACACGGCATCATTTAGAAGGCTGCCACAGTATGCCCCAGTATGGCATTGGACTAAACGGAGTCACAACCTATTCGGCTATCCAAATAGCAGTATCAGCGTAGATAAACATATCTTTAACTATATCCTTCAGAAGATGGGCGTTTGCGCCCGAAATATATAGAGTTTTGAACTTCACTCTCGGCATTGTTAGAAGCTTTCCTCGTTATTTTTTCGCTTATCATTTTATTTACATGTATAGTTAAAAGGTTCGATAGATATATATACATGTATATCGTTATGTGTGTGTGAATGTGTGCATATGCATATATATATACAAGCACACATATATACGAGTATATGTGACTATATATATATATATATATATATATATATATATATATATATATATATATATATATATATATATATATATATACTCACACACACATAACTAAGTGGCACGACGTCTGTTACAACGACGAGTATTTCAGTTGATCCGATCAACTGAATAATCTGTTCGTGAAATTAAGGTGCAAGTGGCCGAGCATTCCACAGACACGTGTACCCTTAACGTAGTTCTCTGAGATATTCAGCGTAACACACAATTTGTCAAGGCTCGGCTCTTTGAATTACAGTTACAACGCATTTTCGCCAACCGAGTATACGGGAGTAACCTAAAATAAAGTGTCTTGCTCAAGGACACAACGAGCCTCTAGGAATCGAACTCACGACCGATCGTTAACCATTAAGCCGCGTGCCTTCACTACACACACACACACACACACACACACACACACACACACACACGAATGTATGTATGTGTGTATACTATATTCGTAGGTCTCTGTAGAAGCCTCGACTTTTGAAGTTCACTTGTTATCTGTGAAATACAAGCAATCGTCGTTTGTGAGCGGCACTAAACTAAATTAATTACATCATTTCCAAGCTTTTGAGGTTAATAATTTCTTGACAAAGAAAAGAACGGGAAATCTGTAAGAATGAAAGCAAACCCGAATTGTAAAAAAAAAAAAGGCAAAGAAGAAAAACAGGAAAAATAAAGAAATGGCCTAATGCTTTGTACAGTGTTGGTATTTCCTGTTGAAGCTTATAGCTGATTATTTTAGTGCATAGGTGTATGTATGCATATGTTTGTACTAGACTCTGTGTGCGCGTGTGTGTGTGTGTGTGTGTGCGTGTTCGTGATTATTTTTGTGTGTGTTTTATTTATCTCTGTAAAGTATGTTTGAATGTTACATATACATATATATATATATATATATATATATATATATATATATGGGAGATTATACAAAAAATAACAACAGACGAGGACAGGTGGTGTAAATAACAAAAGTATATATTAGTATGACGCATATATATATATTAGTATGACGCATATATATATATATATGCATAAGTACAAACACAAATGAGCACACGCATATCCATGCCTGCGTGGGTGTATACATTCATATGTACATCCATATATATATAGTATATACATATATAATATATACATATATATATATATATATATATATATATATATTTTTTTTTTTTTTTTT
>NC_068982.1:53563869-53566370 GCF_001194135.2 Octopus bimaculoides | reverse complement strand
TATATATATATATATATTAATATAAACACACATACCTATAAATGAACTTAGGGCAAATATGGAATGACAAAAAATGGAAAGAGGATTTCTAAATGAAGTATAATATCAAAAATTTTAGGAGACATTCAGCTATCGAAAGACAAAAGTTTAAGTCGTTTTCAGAGGGGTTGAAAATCAGAAGTAAAGGGAACTAATAATGGTTTCAAATTTTGCCACAAAGGCAACAATTTTAGGCTAGGGAATGCGTCGATTACATCGACCCCAGTGTTTAACTGGTATTTATTTTATCGACCCCGGAATGATGAAAGACAAAGTCGACCTTGGCGGAATTTGAATTCAGAACATGAAGACGGACGAAATACTGCGAAGCATTTAGCTCGGCGTGCTAACGACTCTGCCAGCTCGCCGCCTTGAAGAGAACTAATAATGCATTGCTAGAGTATCCACTGCACTACCGATTGCGCCAGTCCACAACGCTTTACAACATTGCAATTATAAAAGAGCATACATTTGTGTTATGTTGCATTTAGTGAAAAATAAATACAAAAGTGTCTTTTCTATTTTAGAGGTATTCTGTAGTGTGATTACTGATAATAGCAGAATGAATTACCAGGAGAAAGTTCACTAGTGAGTTTAAACCTTGCATTACATGAATCCTTTTTCACACACTCTTAATAACTTATAACCCAACCGCAACTCATTCATTCTTAAAACATGCACGCAGTGTCATGCAGATAACCTCACTGTTACTTCCTCTCGTCATTTTGCAGACATCTGATATAGCAATTCATCAGCTGCACAATTACTCCAACTGTACATCAATCACTTAGATATCTGGCTCCAAACAATTAGACTAGCAGTGGCATCTACCAAAATCCTCATCTTCTTTCTTTCTACTGCAAAGAACATCAAATACAACTAACATCACACTCAACCGCATAAACATGACACAACACAGAAGACGAACATAAGAATTATACAGAGCATTTACAGAATACAGAAAAAACATAGTAAAGAAAGCAAAGTGATGTGTGAATGCACATGAACAACTCAAAGAAACCACATTTGGTCCATTCAAAGAAATTACAATCTAAGTGAATATACAATTATTCATCATAGATTATGATATTCCCGTGGGGTACAAAATCTCTACATGAAACCACACTAGACTACAAAGGACACAAACTGCACGCTCAGTATCAACGCCCACTAGACGCAGCTCACTTACAAATCACACACGTAATGTAATAAAAATTACTTAAAATAATAAACATAATGTTGCTTGTGACCTTAGTAAATTGCAATCCTCAGATTGCTCGCTGCTACAGGCATTATTACTCAAGCATTTGTTTAGATCAGAGATTCTCAACTGGGGTCTATATGACCCCTGAAGGTCCATATAAGATTTTTGAGGATCCGAGCAACAAAATGTTAAATTGGAGTTCCATGAAAGTATTTTAAGGACACCTGAAAACATTTTGCTTTAGATGTATGCTTGGTATGTATTGCAAGAAACAATTATATTCTCTTCTCTAACATTTTACATAGCTCAACCTACACAAGTTAATACGTGAAAAACAAAACAGGCATTTTGAAAGAAGTTTCTATAAAACTAGATTTTAAACATCAAATGGCCAAGGGGATCCACCAGCATAAAATAGCGATCAAAGGGGTCTATAGATAAAAGATGGTTGAGAATCCCTGTTTTAGCCTCTCCCATTAGCTCATCTGTTGCATCGAGTCAATCTTTCTGTTGTGATCTTAATCCGTCCCTTGCTTTCAGTTATCCTTCATGATTTGTCCTTGGCTATTAGTCATTTTTGATCGAGTAGATTTATGGTCATCTTATGATCTTTCGAGCCCCTTTCATTTCTTTTAGATGTAATATAACTAGTACTACATTATAAAATGTGCCATGGGGATCCACCAGAATAAAATCGTAAACAAAATGGGTCTATATATAAAAAAATGGTTGAGATCCCTTGCAATAGAGCTACGTCCTACAAAACTGTATGCTAAAAGACCGTCCAAGCATCATTTCTTTTCACAACTATCCCAACAAATATACGGAAAACTTATGCACACACAAATAACAGCAACGTCAATAATCTCATTTGATAAAAAAAAGATAGGTTTTAAATTTTGGTACAAGGCCAGTAAGTTTCACTTAGAACCCGAAAGGATAAAAGGCAAAATCGACGCTGGCGGAATTTGAACGTAAATACGGGCGGAATACCGCGAAGATATTTGCTCGGCGTGTTAACGATTTCGCCAGCTGGACGCCTTTTCAATCTGATAAAAATATTGTTGACCAAATCCGTCCATTTGAATCTATTGACATCATCAATGCAATGCCCCATGGAATTATATATATATATATATATATATATATATATATATATGGGAGAATATACAAATAATAACAACAGACGAGGACAGGTGGTGTAAATAGATTGACCGTTGACTGAACACAATTCAATTTTTTTTCTCCGTGTTTTTCT
>NC_068982.1:53559105-53563691 GCF_001194135.2 Octopus bimaculoides | reverse complement strand
ATATATATATATATATATATATATACACGTGTGTGTGTGTGTTTATCTAAGTGTTTGTGTGTGTGTGTCCCCCCACGACTTGACCACTAGTGTTGGTTTGCCTACATTCTCGCAACTTAATGGTTTGGCATAAAAGACCGCTAGAATAAATGCCTAATTTTCAAGAAATATAAGTACTGAGGTCGATTTCTTCGTCTAAAAAGAATGACTGTCCCAGTAACTGAAAGAAGTAGAAAGTAAAATGTAAAGAATAATACAAATAACTGCAGTAGATGATACGAACAATTTCATCGGTTTTGTAAGACTCCTAAAACTCAATAGTTTTTTCACCGATGTCGAGCATGTATGGTATGGATTTCGTTAATACTTTTTATTTTTTACTTCATAATTTTTCAGAGTAGTTTTTTAAATATAGATATTTATTTGAAAACTATCAGAGGGCTCTTAAGCTTATATTCTTTAATAGGCCCCAAGGGATCTCTTGCCAAATATGATACTTTTATCTGTCTGCTAAACGGTAATTTAACTAAGCTGCTCTGCCTAAGTTAAGATTACAAATACATTACAGTTTTTAGTTTCATTCCTCTCAGTTCCCAGCTCATATTCCTGTGTCGACTTTCCTTTACTAAGGTCGAAAACAATGAGTAATAATCCTTTCTACTATAGGCGCAAGGCCTGGAATTTGTGGGGTGGGGGATAGTCGATTACATCGACCCCAGTACTTCACTGGTTCTTAAATTGTCGACCCCGAAAGGATGAAAGGCAAAGTTGACCTCGACAGAATTTGAACTCAGAACGTAGCGGCAGACGAAACACCACTAAGCGTTTCGCCTGACGTGCTAGCGATTCTGCCAGCTCGTCGCCTTAGAAAACAATGAATAATGATCTTTTCTGCTATAGGCACAAGGCCTAGATTTTTATGGGGAGAAGGATAATCGATTACATCGACCCTAGTACTTGAATGGTACTTAATTTATCGATCCCGAAAGGATGAAAGGCAAAGTTGACCTCGGCGGAATTTGAACTCAGAACGTGAAGACAGACGAAATATCACCAAGTATTTCACCCGGCGGGCTAACAATTCTGCAAGCTCGCTGCCTTATAACAATGAATAATAACGATAACATAATGTGATAGAAAATTTAATATTTGACGTCCTTCAGATTTGAGAAAGTTCTTTGATTTGGAAGCTTACGTTGTCACAAATATATAAAGTACGCTCACTCTAACTCAAACATATACGAAGAAAGATATCTTGAAAATAATCTGTACTTAGGAACTGTAATAATAAAGTAACCTGCCTTCACTAAAATGCGCGCATACTTAGACACGCGTTACCTTCTAATCACTGAAGCGCGAAGTGATTGCATATTTTCATTTATAGTTACAGTTTTCCATCAGCAGATAAGAATATGTAGGTGCAAAACGAAATTGTACGTTTGATAGCAATCAGCGTATACTACGCATAGCTATTTACTCGAATACTTTCAAAGACGCTGACAAAGGTATTCTCATATATCCAGTCAAACATATCGAGTCGAAAATTTACACAACTCCATGATCATGGAGGTGCATAAATGTTGATATATAAACTGGGAAGACACAAAACCGTAATAAAAATAATTTCCCTAAGTCATAAGTATATTAATATTCCAATGCAACTTACAATACACATGCAAACTCGAAACACAGAATAGAAAAAAAAAAGAAGTAATAATAATGATGATAAAAACAGCACTCTGCTTACAGTTTGGTGGAACCAAGAGACCGAATGCGTTTGAAGTTCTCTGGGAATTTTAATTAGTTCAACTATTCAAGTATGTAATTACAAAAGCAGTAACTTTGTCAGGCCTCACACTAATATCATGCAAATATAAGCACACGCCATTTGTGTACAAGCGTGTTAATGTATTGTTTTGCCTCTATATATGTGCATCATTTTATATCTATGTTTATGTCTATAGACTGTAGTGTTATTAATGAAGGAAGATAAATCAAGCTTTAATATGTGTAATATACATTTGACTTACTCGTGTTCTTTCTTTCTTTCTTTCTTTCTTTCTCGAACTCTTGAGATTATAGATTTGCGATCTAAATGTTACCGGATGTATTTTTTTTTCTCTATTTTAGGATTTCAAGATGAAAAGATACGCAATTCAAAGAAAGGAACAGAACGTACACGTTTTAAATTTTGGCACAAGTTCAGCAATTGTAGTGTAGTGGGTAGTCGATTACATCGACTCTAGTACTTAACTAGTATTTATTTTGTCGACCCAAGAAGGATGAAAGGCAAATTCGAACCTCGGCGAAATTGGAGACCAGAACGTACGGATTCAGAAAAAAAAGTACCTGTAGGAGTTTTTGATTCTTGAAATTATTTCATCTTTTCATTTAAAGTTAGCACCAAATGGCACCAAGAAATACTTTTATCTTCTTCAGGAGCAGTGATAGTTGCAGTGAATTAAGAATTTATCTTGCATAATATTTAATATAGTCCCATTCGTTTTTGCTGTTCAAAATAGATGTTACTAGTCTCTCTGACGGATTTCACTTAACTCATCTAATATCTCATAATTCATTGTTCGTCAACGTTTTAAACTCAAAGATTTTAAAATGACTGGGTTTAATTCTATCCTTTTTAAATTCAAGGGAATAGTTTATACCGTCTAACATATAAATCAGCTTGCATATATACATACACAAATTTTTTCTGTAAAGAGCGGGTAGCTTCCCTACATCATCAGATTGTCATGCAGCTCGAGCTCTGTTTTTCCCTTCTATCCACTTCTTCAGACCATATTGAGTGTGTAGTAACAGAAAACAAAAACAAGGTAAATAAACGCCAGGTGTGAGGGCGTTTTTTGTTGGCACTCCGTCGCTTACGACGACGAGGGTTCCAGTTAATCCGATCAATGGAACAGCCTGCTCGTGAAATTAACGTGCAAGTGGCTGAGCACTCCACAGACACGTGTACTCTTAACGTAGTTCTCGGGGATATTCAACGTGACACAAGGCTGACCCTTTGAATTACAGGCACAACAGGAAGAAAGAGTGAGAGAAAGTTGTGGTGAAAGAGTACAGCAGGGTTCGCCACCATCCCCTGCCAGAGCCTCGTGGAGCTTTAAGTGTTTTCACTCAATAAACATTCACAACGCCCGGTCTGGGAATCGAAACCGCGATCCTATGACCGTGAGTCCACTGCCCTAACCACTGGGCCATTGCACCTCCACTGTGAGGGCGTATACACTGTTCAACGAAGTTAGTTAAGTTCGTTATTTTTCTCTTATAGTTGTGTTTCATCGATAGATATTTTCAGCAACAATGAAATCAAAAACGAGTACTGAAAACAAGTCCTCTCGTCCACAAAATTTATTATTTCTACTATAGGCATAAAGCGTGGAATTCTGGGATAGGAGTTTAATCGACTACATCGACCCTACTACTGAACTGGTACTTATTTTATCGACCCTGAAGTAAGGATAGGCAAAGCTGAATTTAAGCCCAGAACATAAAGTTGGAAGAAATACCTCTTATTTTGTCCAGCGTGTTGATAGTTCTGTTAGCTCGCTTCCTTAATAAGTATTGACTCCAAACTTTGGGACAGGCCAGCAATTTCGTGGAAGGTTGTGAGTCCATTACGTCGACCCAGTGTTCAACTGGTACTTATTTTAGCGACCCCGAAATAATGAAGAGCAAAGTTGACCTCCACGGAATTTGAACTCAGAACAAAAAGACGAACGAAATGCCGCTAAACATTTTGTCCGGTGCAGTAACGATTCTACCACATCGTCGCTTTAATATTAATACTTTCTACTAAAGGCACAAGGCCTGAAATTTCAGGGGTGAGGAGGGGACTAGTCAATTACATCGATCCCCAGTGTTGCACTGGTACTTAATTTATCGATCCCGAAATGATGAAGGGCAAAGTCGACCACGGCGGAATTTGAACTCAGAAAAAAAAAAACGAAATGCCGCTAAGCATTTTGCCTGGCGCAGTAACGATTTTACCAGATCGTCGCTTTAATAATGATATATATTAAATCTTAGTTTTATTGCCATTTTCGTTTTTGTTCTCTTATCTTTTCAAATAAAAATATCGTAATAGCTCGATTATTTCTTCCTCTTTAAAAGTTAACTGTTCTGCTGTTTACAATATTGTATTTTTTTTTACCACTCACTATCAGTACAACTATGCTGACAGTAAGTAATGAATTTTCTTAGTATCAGTCCAAACTTCTTATTGAAAGTCTTTCGAAGCTAAATAATAATATTTAAAAAATGTTTAGTTAAACCCCTCTTTCCATACAATTATTGGGCTTCAAGCAAGAGAAATAATCTCTCTTTTACTCTTTTACTTGTTTCAGTTATTTGACTGCGGCCATGCTGGAGCACCGCCTTTAGTCGAGCAAATCGATCCCAGGACTTATTCTTTGTAAGCCTAGTACTTATTCTATCGGTCTCTTTTGCCGAACCACTAAGTTACGGGGACGTAAACACACCACTATCGGTTGTCAAGCGATGTTGGGGGGGACAAACACAGACACACAACCATATACACACACATACATATATATATATATATATAT
>NC_068982.1:53557566-53559095 GCF_001194135.2 Octopus bimaculoides | reverse complement strand
TATATATACATATATACGACAGGCTTCTTTCAGTTTCCGTCTAACAAATCCACTCACAAGGTTTTTGTCGGCCCGATGCTATAGTAGAAGACACTTGCCCAAGATGCCACGCAGTGGGAATGAACCCGGAACCATGTGGTTGGTAAGCAAGTTACTCACCACACAGCCTCTCCTGCGCCTATCAATATTTTATTTTCAAAAGTTTGAAAAGTGGGAATAAATAGCCGCAGCAGTTTCTGAAACGAGTTGAAAAACTTCTATTACCTTCCAATTTCGTATCCCGCCCAATCTACTATAACATTTGAAATCGATTCTATTGACTCAACTCCTTAATAAATTCCTCAAAAGGGACAAATCAATATTTACAATAGCTACAATCGCAGTTACTAAAATATATCTCCGTGCCTGTCTTCGTATGTTTGCTCTGTGTGTGTGTGTGTGTGTGTGTGTGTGTGTGTCTATGTGCGTGTGTGTGTGTCTGTGCATGTGTGTGTGTGTGTGTGTATGCTAGTATGTGTATATATGTGTCTGTGCGTGCGCCAGAGTATATATGTGTAAGTGCGTATGATTGTGAGTTTATATAATAAATGGGAAATTATTATTACTATTATTATTATTTTCTTTTTCTGTAAGGGAGCTGTAGAATAGTTTAGAATAAGGAAAGGGAATATAAATGTTGTGAACTAGGGAGTGGTATGCAGGGTGGAAGGAGCCGGCATCAGGTGATTCAAACTGTAGTGATGGTGGTAACTGACTGATAAGAGGTGTAATGACGGATGGTGCTGGCACGTTTTTACTTTTGGCAGCAGTCGGACTGACAAGACTGGACCGATAGTTGATATACTATTACTTCTGTATAAATAGAGGCGGTAGAGGTGATGTTGTTACTGATAAACGGTTAGGGTTGCAGAAGTAAAGTTTAGAATAGTATTTACTGAAGAAAATTCCACGTACAGAAAGAGAGTGAAGAAGAAGAAATCGGAAAATATCAGGAAGAAAAAGTGATAGAGTGATAAGTAAAGTGTATTGACTATGTAACTATATCTTATAGGGAATAAGGAAACATACTCACATATGTATATACATACATGCATACAGACAGACACACACACACACACACACACATATATATATGTTTATGTGTGTGTGTACACAGACATGCACACGTACACATATATCTATATTCATTTGTATAGATACACAGACACACACAGACACACACACGCACATATATATTCTTTTATTCTTTTATTTGTTTCAGTAATTTGACTGCGGCCATGCTGGAGCACCACATTTAATCGAACAATTCGATCCCAGGACTTATTCTTTGTAAGCTTAGTACTTATTCTATCGGTCTCTTTGGCTGAACCGCTATGTTACAGGGACGTAAAAACACCGCCATCGGTTGTCAAGCGATAGTGCGATAGTGGGAGTGGCAAGCACTGACACACAAATACACACACACACACACACACACACATGCACACACACACACACACATGCACACACACACACACACACACACACAC